>NC_034413.1:37642679-37651727 GCF_002078875.1 Numida meleagris | reverse complement strand
CAACACCAACACCAACACCAACACCAACACCAACACCAACACCAACACCAACACCAACACCAACACCAACACCAACACCAACACCAACACCAACAATCCTCCACAGTTTCCTTGAGACTTTTTGTTTTTAACCAGTCTGACCTATGGGACAAGATTATTTAATCTCAAGCCAACAGGCTCTCAGGTTTTATTTCCAGTCAGATCAAGCTGGAAGGAGAGAAGCTGACTAAAACTTGCAGCTGGCTTCACCACCTGCCACCAATTTCATAAACTTCTCCAAAGTGGATGAAGGGCCAGAGGAAAAACCTTGCAAGTTCCTATCTCATTTATAGGGGTACCTCTTCCTGATCATTTGTACAAAACATGGGAAGAACTGATAGTCTCTAACAGAGGAATTGAAGCCGGTGAGGAAAGCCTCGTAATGACAGGATGGCTTGGTAGGCAGGTGGCCTAATTACAGGTCTTGCTGGCAACTCTGAGTGCTACAGGGCCCTCAGTTTCCACATGAAAGAAATAAGTCAGCCCCACAAACCATGCAAAACCACAGCTGCTCAGATTTTTGTCACAGGGGTGTCCCAAGAGTAGTGGTATTTCTCAGCTACATCCAAGTGCCAGCAGGCACCAATACTCTTCCCATGAAGTGCTGCTGCAGCTCTGGCCTTTGGGTCTCAGTTGTCGCACTGCAGCCCGTCAGCGTGGCCTGGGGGTGACCACAGCTCAACCTGCCGTGATCTTGCACTGGATGATTTTCTGTTCTTGTCCTTCCAGGCTGGGGAGTGGGATGGGGGGACTTGTACAACTCTTGTGGCTCTCTTGGATAACCGAAGGCCTGAGCCTCACCAGCCTTCCCACCCAGCCTGCCCAGGGGAAGGCCCACTGGTGGGAGCTTCACTGGAACACCTGAGCCCTAAGAATTAACTGTAATGTGCAAGTCTTTAGAGCAGCACAGGAGAGGACAAGACTTTGAGGAGCACCCGGGGCTGTTCAGAACAAAGTCTCATTGACCTTCAACGGCGATTTCTGCTGCTACATGCTGTAGGCGCACAGAGATAAAGCAGGTGCACAGGTTGGACAGATGCTCAGCCTCCAGGTTTCTGCTCATGATTACCTTAAGCTAAGCAGGCTGATGTAGCAGGACCTCAGCAAAGTCTTTTCTTTATTTCTGATCCATCTCAGAGCATGACTCGACCTTGCAAGCTCTGCTCTGAAGCACTGGTATGAACAAAGACTTCAAGAGAAACTCAGCCACCAACATTCCGCCATGGTTCCCAGACAATGATTTTGCTGGAGTTCAGTATAAAAATGGTCATAGCTCAACCCAGGTTGAAACTAAAGGGCCTTAAGAAGAATATTCTTCTTCTTAGGCTGGGCTGGCACTTCGACAGGGCTGCTGGGCGATGGTGGGCACCAACTCAACATCCCCTCAGAAATCTTGAGTTCTGAGCCCCAGGGAGCAAGTTTGGAGAGACTTTAAACTAAAGAGGGGGAAGTTTTTCACTTAGAGAGCGGTGAGGTGCTGGGACAGGTTACCCAGAGAGGTTGTAGATGCCCCATCCCTGGAAGCACTCAAGGCCATGTTGGATGGGGCTCTGGCAACCTGAGCTAGCAGTTGGCAACCCTGCTCTCAGCAGGATTTGGAAATGGATGGGCTTTGAGGCCCCTTCCAACACAAGCCATTCTGTGACTATGACTTTCGCGTACAGCTCTCCTTCCATCCTGTAAAAGTGGGAAGAGATCAACATTACAACCCTTGTTTGGGATGAAATGCTGCTCTGCATCTGGAGACGTGGGTCTTCAGCCATGCTGAGCCTCAGATGCACAACAGAATATTTGCACATACTTCTTGCAAAAAGAAAACAAAAGATTACTTCTGTGACTATTTCTGCAGATAACTGCAGATGGGTGGAGAATAGGTTTCCACAAAACATGCTGGAGAGAGAGATCTCTGTGCTTTGTAGCAGTAATTTTAAATAAAAGAAAAGGCTCAGGGAGGTGCAAACGAAGGCAGTGCCCATGTGTATGGCTGCTCTAGGTGCTTTGGGCGGGGGGAGGTGCCGGCGAGCTCCCAGGCAGCACATGATGCAGCAGTCGCTGTGCATCGCCAGGTGTCGTTGCTGTGCCGCGTTTGTCTGCTCATCACCGCTGCTCTCCTAGGGAAACACCCGGGATGGTGCTTCCAAGTTCAGAAAAGAACAGAAAGAAGGGTCAAGGAATAAAAAAGCAGCCCTCGCTGCTGTTAGGCGGATCTTGTGCTTGCACAGTGCCCATGGGGAGGGGTGGGGGATTACTCTACAAGACACCAAGCTGCCGATGGAGACTTTCAGAGCTGGGGCTAATTCTGGTTCTTCCACAGCTCCTGGACTTCATGGAACTGGGCTGCAAACACCACTGGGTTGTCAGCACCCAGGGCAGGAGCTCAGTCCCTTTTTCCAGCGAGGAAGTCAGTGCACACCATGCATGCCCCAGAGCTGCCCACCAGCTTCTGCTCAGCAGAAGACAAGCGAGTTGCATTTGGCAGTTCAATGCCAGCTCTTTCTGGGATGAAGTGCCCCGATGTAAATTCAGACAGGTCTGGGCAACCCCAGCAGAGAGATGTAGGTCCACTGGCTGTTCAGCACTGATGGTCCTGTCAAAATCCACCTCCTCAACAAAACCCGCAGTGCTGCAACCTCTGCAGATCTGACAATGGTTGGGTATCTATTGCTCAGATTGAAGTTTTTCCCTCGGTGATATTCATTCCAGAATTTCCAGAATTCTTGGCAGATGGTATTGGTTACTTTTAAAACAACTCATGCAGCAGTGACACTAAAGCTCAGCAAGAATTATTTCACAAAACGGCTTTCGTATACAGAAAACCCCTTTTCCACTTCAGGTATCGTCAGCTTTAGATCAGGTCGGGGAAGATTTTCTGTGTGGACCTAATGCCCAGCCCTTAACTCCAGCCCAAGGGCCACATGATTGCATTGATGGGATTTCTGGGATGTGCAGACAACTGCCTAAAGGCCAGCGTAGGGTTTGGTTGGTCTTTGTGTGCTGCCTTAAAAAAAAAATTAAAAATCAGGCGTACTGGAATCAGGATATTCCTTCAGCTATTTCAGGCACCTTTAGCGAGCTTTCCTTCCAAACATTCAGCTTACCCACCTGTAAATCTTGTTTACACCTTGTGAATTAAGTACTCTGAAACTTAACCACATTCTCTTGCTTTCTGGGTTCCCAGCTCCCTTTACACAGCAGGAAAAAGCTCCTTACCCTTCTCACTCCTCTGAATCCCCACTCAGAGGAAATAAACAGCAATTCAGCATCCTTTTTTTACAATCCACCAACATCCTAGAGGTACTTTACGTCTTTGGTACCCCTTGGGCGAATGGCATGAAATAAAACAGATTGTAATCTGGTACGTGGCCCAGTGAGATGAGAAAGCCAGAGTCCCTTGCAGGTTCAGCATTGCATTGCTGGCGACAGCAGCCATCCCTGCAAGCTTTTTGGAAATATATGAGATTCTCTGGCTTGCTTTGCCAGAAGCAAAAATTTCGGGACATGAAGCAGCCTCTGCACATCCACCCAAGCTTGCCCAGTAGAAGGCAGGGAGCTGCACCACTGTCCTGGAGGTGTTCTCTGAAAATCTCATGCTGAAATGTGAAGTCATCCCGGTACATGTGTTGCTGTCCCCACATCAGAGGAGAGCACTTTGTAAATACTGCCAACGCCTATTAAGAGGTTTTGCTTTACTGAATCTGGCAAACAAATAAGTGTTTGAGAGCTGAACTAGCTCAGAGAGCGTTAGCCTTTGGATTACTTACTAATGAACTCCCCATAGTCCAGCCATTTAATTTCATTAAATTGCCAAGACGGTTCCAGTTAAAGGCTTGGGTCAAGCGACATACCGCTGGTTTTTCAGAGACCTCATCAGGAAAAAGTGTATTCCTCTGTTTAAATAGATAGTTTTCTCCCCCTGCACATCACTGGAAAACCCAGCAGGAGTCATCTGCTTTTGGGTTGGTTTGTTTTTTTGTTTGTTTGTGGGGGGAGGGGGGGTTGTTTTTTTTTTTTTGCTTTATTTTCTGCTTTTCAGGCCCTGCCTACTCAGCAATATTCTCCAATCTCCAGTTCCTAGCTCTCATTTTCTTCCTCTCATCCCACTGCATGGACTTCAGCCCAAGGAATAAGGATATCGTAACAGATCTACATCCTGGTTCAAGGAGACACTCAACCCTTTGGCTCACACCAGGACCCTTCTCAATGTTTTGAAGAAAGGGTTTGGGCTATTTGGTCCATTAGTTCAGTCCTTTGTGGGATGTTTCAGCACAGAGGAGAGAACCCACTCCTGGAGCACCTACCTCATTCCTCCCAGGGCAGAAGGACCTTCTACATGGGGCTGGACCCAAAGGCTGCCAAAGCTCTCTCTCACTGCTCTCACAGGTTTTGGAATCAATCCATGCTAACCTGCGAGATCAGCAATCCTTCAACAACTGAGGGGAGTGAAATTTAATTTATAGAATGGATGACTGTCAGTGTTTGGCTGCACCCAAATGGGCCTGCACGATGCCTCAGCTCTGGGCAGGATGCCACTGCAGCACTGGCTTGTCTGGACTGGGTACACAGCCTCAAATCCACTTAGTAATGCTGATCTGTCTCTTTTTGCCTCTTGTGTAGGATTTTTCCCTTAAAACAGAGTGAGCCTGGCTGCTCTGGACCTCAGCAAGCTGCAGAAAATTGCACTGCCTGCTTGTGACCATCAGCAGCTCTCCTGAGTCCCATTGGAGATGGGAGAACCTGGGGGGCAGTGGGGACATCAATCCCCTTCATCCCACCCTTAACACTCAGTCTTTGCTGTACATGTGGCCAGGATTTTCTTTCCAAAAAAGAGTGTTGCAAGTTAAAAGTAAGGTCTAAGCAAAAAATACCCTCTAGGGTACTGCCACACATGGATACATTGAGCAGAGAGGCATGTGTCCCAACACAATAATGGAATCCCTAAAAGACAAAGATTAATCAAACAAGTACAGGTGAGGAGTCCCTCATGCCTGATTTCCATGCTGGACCTCGTAGATGTCATACAAGTTTATCCATTATATCAAGTAAATAGCAAAGCCAGCGTCAGCCTGACCCAGCCACTCACCTTACTTCAGCAAGTTTCAGATCAAGCCCCTTTCCATTAACACTGCTGATCCAGAAGGCTGAGTTAGGCACCCAGGCTCTCTTGGTGCTTTAAGACATAGATGTTGAAAGGTAACTTGATCTCCTAAGCTGAGAGAGGAAAGGAAGGAGCACCTACTCCAATCCATAGCAGCAATCTTAGCTTCATTGAGAAGACAAAGCATCTAAATTCACAGTAGACATTTCTATTAATCCAGACAGGGCTTGATTTAGGTTAGGAAGCAAGATAATATCACCTTCCAATAGCAGTTTGCAGACGTTAATCTTGCTCCAAAAAGTTATTCCTGTACAGAGTGCCATGCATTGTGGAAATACAGACAAAATAAAGGATGGTCAAGAATGAATTGCAGCAAGATAGAATGTGCTTTTTGCAAAGATACACTCTGGTTCAGCCACAAGCTCTAGGAATAACACTTCATGTCCTGCGCTATGCAAGGAGTGAAAGGAGTTGAGCATGGTGTTCCCTTCTGTCCTAGCAAGATGCAATCTTCATATAGCCCTGCACCTCTGTCAGCAGGAGGAGAAGCCCTGAACGTACCATCATGTTTCTCAGGCGTGGATTTTTCCCTTGGAATTACAAATTCAGTGCAAAAGAAAATGGAAATAAATTTTAGAAAGTCAGAACACGGCTCAGACTTATCGTTAGTTCAGTATGAAATTATCTTTGAATTCCACTCTTGTATGCATCAGTGTCAGTTTCTTCTTTACATCTTTGAAGTATTCCCAGTAAAGGTTTCTCCGGTGTGAGTACACAGTGTCTGAGTACAACCATGCTGTATGCACACTCTGTTGGTATGGAAAAAAAATTATCAACACTGTTCCATAAGTCATACTCACCCCGTGTCCAGTAAGTTTTAAAAAGGAGGAGTTCAGAGAGTGCTGACAAAGATTTGATCATTTTTATTACAGTTAGAGAAGAGATCAATAGCCTAAGAGTGATATGGAAGTGATCAGTACAGAACATCTTGGCAATGTGCAACAAAGGAAAAAAATACATCCTGTGCTTTTTTCTCTCTCTTTTTTTTTTCTTTTTTCTATTTTTGGGGGATGAGCATCCTGCACATCCAGCATCCCAGGATGTTCGGCACTGGCTGTTTGGTGATGGGCCAGGGGACAGCAGCTGGAGATGCTCCAATGGTGAGTTGGCTCACAGGCTCATGTCCTCTGCATCAGCATCTAGTATTTCTGGTCATTCAAGACCAGATAGTTGGCTAGATCAGCCTTTAATCTGGGCTAATCTCAGCTGCTTGCTAAAATTGCCAAGGAAGGAAAAGCAGAGCTTCACCACAGCCTTTTAACAGAGCCATTGAAACTAGTCTAGCAGGGATAAGCAGATCTCCCTTTGACACAAGCCTACAGCATAAGCAACTTCTGCAGTGAAGTATGCAAAGTTGCTAGTCCATTGTTCACCAATCTGGGATGGATTTAGTTCATTAAAAATAGTTAATAGAATGTTAATGGCACTTAATTGTATGCATTGTGCTGGTTTTGCAGTGATTTTTTTTCCCCCTCAATTCACAAAGATGGGATTAAGTGCTAATGTATTGCAGGCTGCTGAAACGAATAACCTGTGGTCATGATTTTAAACACATGTAAAGGTGCTAATTGCATTCAGTTGACACAACTGTAGATGGGAAGATCATTTTTCGCACCTTATCAGCACTGGTGAGGCGCTAACTGCATTCAGAAGACACCACTGCTGTTACAAAGGTAATTTCTTGCACTTCATCAGAGCTTAACACATGCTTAGCAATGCAGCTAGCCAAAAATATCATACCATCGGAGTTAATGAGGTGCTTGCACGTTTTTAACAAATGGAAATTGTGAGGAAAAAAAATTACTTTTTTTTTTTTTAAGAAAGAGTAACAAATTCCTGCAGGTGCCACATTTCTGGAGTTGGTGGTTGCCTACCTTGGTGCAATTTCTGAGCGTGCTCCTTGCGGTTTCCAGTGGCTGCCTGCCAACGCTGATCACATGCCATTATCCAGAGTCCTGCCGCAGAGCAGGTGGGATGGCACCTCTCCAATTTCTGAGCCAACAAGGGTGAAGACTGACATCAGAAGGTACTCTGGGACTCTTCTGAACCTCAGCAGAGGTTCAGGTATGGCCGCTTTGTTAACGAACTGTTTAATCCCTAAGGTCCAAGTAGCACACTTCGGTGAATGCTCTTCTCTTGCAGCTCTCCCATGTAGTTGCCACTGTGCCTACTGGGATCCCAGGCAGCCAGCCTGGCACTAGACCAAGCAGGACTATGCTTCTCTTGCAGCTTGAGGATGGGCAACATTCACACCCTCTGGGTCTTACTAAAGCAAACCACGAGTATTTCCATAGTCTCTGTTATCTATAGTAATAGCCCACTCTCTATCACCTCTTGTTTTTTTGCCCTAGCATCTCTAGCATCTGTCTAAGAAATGTTGCTGGTGAAAAAGCTCGAGCTTGGTTTGCAAGCTAGTCAAAGATTGTTTTGAGATCACAACTTGCCACTTTGTGCAAATTCAATTCATTTTATTATGTTACAGAAACCATTACTGATTCTCCTCCTGCCCTCCTATGCTTTCAAGATTGTAGCATCATAGAATCATTTGAGTTGGGAAGAGACCTTTAAAGGTCAGCTAGTCCAACTCTCCTGCAATGAACAGGGACATCTCCAGCTAGATCAGGGTGCTCAGAGCCCAGTCCAGCCTGACCTTGAAGATACCCTTTGATTCTTTGAATCTGTCTGTGGTCTTTGACTGAAACTCCTGTTCACCAGGGGCAACGTGACAAGGTCATTAGGCTGTCCTCGGTCATGTGGATGGGCAGCAGATGTCCCAGCCCCATGGGGGAGGGTTGGTCTGAGGCAAAAATTCCTGCTAAGACTCTCTGCCGAAATAAAGAAGCTTATGATAATCCAGTATCCTCTGCTGGGAATAAAACTGGCTGGTGGGAGAGCATCCAAAGGTTCCTCTGGCACAGGATGACCAGTGACTTCCTGCTTTCCTGTGCCCAAGCTTGAGAGCACAGACAATCAGGTTCCACAGCTTGCATCTTCTCTCAGATTAATGCCAGGTTACACAGAGGATCAAGCAGCAAGAAATGATTATTTAGCTTTCACAGATAAAAGTCCGCACACCACACTTCTGTCTCACAGTCAGGTTCGGAGCAAAGGAGGGATGCGCTTGTGCTTGCAGGAAGATGAAGGCTGTACTGTACTGCACAGCTGAAGCACACCCACTCAGAGTGCTGAGGGCTAGTGTTTGTATGTGTCCTCAGATGACCTTCCTGCACCTACCAGGCTCAGTGGTTTTACAGCAGTACTGCTGAGCAGCACCCACCTAGCCAAAGCACTACTCAATGGTCAGCCCCAGCTGCAGCCACAGCAATGAGCACAGGGGAGACATACCCACAGTAGAGTCACTGGCTTCAAGAGAAAAGCAAAGAAAACAAAGCATCATCTGTCCTGAAAATACCCACTATGTGCTTGTCATACTGGCATGATGTTAACAAAAAGCTGAAATTTCAACTAACAGAAACATGAATATTCCCCCGCATTACCTCCAAAATCCTAGAGCAAATAAAGCTAATCTGAAGACACAAAGATAGATTTGCAAAGCAAATTCACCCCAGCAATGCACACACACCGTTCCCAAGGAGGGAGCTGTGAGCCAGCAAGGGGAGCACTCTTCCCCAGCACAAGGATGGGCTGAGCACAGTGCTGAGCTGGGGTAGGAAACAAGCCTCTAGCCACAGCCCATATCTTTATTTTGCCTTGTAAGGCTTTCTTATGCTTTCTTGCAGAGTCACTCAGCACTTTCTTTCCTTCCCTCCCTCCTTCCCTCCTTCCTTCCCTCCCTCCTTCCCTCCCTCCTTCCTTCCTTCCTTCCTTCCCTCCCTCCCTCCTTCCTTCCCTCC
>NC_034413.1:37625323-37641624 GCF_002078875.1 Numida meleagris | reverse complement strand
TTCCTTCCTTCCTTCCTTCCTTCCTTCCTTCCTTCCTTCCTTCCTTCCTTTCCTTCCTTCCTTTTCTTTCCTTTCCTTCCTCCCTTCCTCCCTTCCTCCCTTCCTCCCTTCCTCCTTTCCTTTCTTCCTTCTCTCTTTCTCTCTTTCTCTCTTTCTTTCTCTCTCTCTTTCTTTCTTTCTTTCTTTTTTTAAAAAAAGCTTTTCTTTGCAGCCGTATAGCTTGGGAGTTGTATTTTTTTTTCATCTGATGAAAGGTTGCCTTTCAGTGTGCTCCCTCTGATGAAAGGTTGCCTTGGAGAGCAGAAAATAGTTTCCAAAGAAATTCCATTTGTAGAGGTCTGAGTGTAGCCATGCATAGGTCAGCACGTTTTTGGTCATGTAGTGCGTGGAGCAGATAAAAGAGATTTGTTCTGTAGCATAAATTAATGCCATCTCAAGGCAGTGTTCATTTGCATTCAATGCCACACCTTCTCAGAGAAACACTGCTCTTACTAAGCATGTTTTGGATGGCAAAGATTGTCTTGCACTGTGTTTGCAGCTCATCATTCAGATGCAGATGGAGAGATGCTGTTATCCTGGGATGATGAGTGAGGAAGCTGTTGTTGTGCCTGCCCAAAGCAAGGCATGCCTTGCAGCTGCTCTTTTTTTTGGAGCCATGTGGCACTGTGAGTAAGCAGCTCTGACAGCCATAGGGGTTTCCTCACCTCATGGAGAGAGAGGTCATGCTTTCATGGGACTGCACACAGCTTAGGAAGATCCCTTGTCTTTTCCTTGCCTCCTAATGCTGCTCTTGTAGTGGTCACTCAATTGTTAAGAGCTTCCCTTCCCCGCCAGTGTGTTCTCTGCAGGTCAGTGCCTACTGGCATCAGCATCCCCGCACCATGGGAGAGGTGTGTTCTGTGGCTGAGGAGAAGACTGGAGCTTGGAAACATGTTTAATCCTGCCTCTTATGCCAACTGGGCTCTGGTTTTGGGACTCTTCCATCACTTCACTATGTTTCTTTCCCCAGCTATAAAGTGGGAAGAAACCTACTTCTTTCCTCTATTATCTTTAGCTCCATCTGTATCTTGGTATCTAGTATTTATCTGTTACAGAAAGCAGGATAATTTCTAAAGCACTCACACACTATCTGGCCAGCCCAACCTTTTTGGGACAATCCACAGAGCCATCGCAGAGATGCCTATGTTGCTGGCTTTGCTTGGGGTCTGACAGCATTTCCCAGCACAAGCAGTAACTAATAACGCTGGGGGAACCAAAGACTCTTGCTCTGGGGGAAGAAGCACAACCCAGCTGACTGCAGGATGAAACTTACTGCAATATGAAGGGATCACCATGGAAACCTCTTTATATTATTTCAGCCAATCTTTCTGTGCTGTCACTAACAATATCACCTTCTCACTAGCCATAAAGCAAGGATTCCCAAACAGGTTTGCAGTGCTTGCGGGCTGGCTGAGTCATCTGCCATTGGTGCCAAGCTGAGCACCAACAGCCTGTGGGTGAGCAGGGAGCAGGATAAAGCCAGTAACTTCTTCACAGACAGGCCAAAAATGGGCCCATTTGGAGAACTCACAACAAGTGAAGCTCTGCAGGAAGCTTCTTTGCTGGAACTTATTATTGAAAAAAGAAATCAATTTTGTCTTCCAGCTGTAGTGACAAACGGGAGGGAGGGAACTGCTGTCTCTTTGGGCTAACTTAATCCCCCTTTACATAAACACATGTCAGAAAACAAGACATGGACCACTCATGGTCCAGTGGCTGCAGGCACACAAAAGTTTCAAACTACAGATTACGTCTCTGAGCCCCTCTGGGAGGAATTTAATGACCACCTCTCCTCGAGGACACCCACATTTGCCTACCGTAAGTGCTGTTCTACAGAGATGTCTCCTGGAGCTTCAGTTCATTGCCATAGCCCTATGGATGCCTGCAGACCCCAGCAACCTGATTTGCCCCAGAAAACACAATTGCTGACAGCAAGGATGGGCTCATCAGTGAGTGCGGCATTTGAGAAAGGAGCAGGCCATGATCAGCCAGCATCCTCATGCCTTCCGCTGTGCAATTGCCTTGCCTAATTACTTCATGACAAGAAATAGCTTCCAATATATCAGAGGAAGCAGGGTCCTGAAAAGAGCTCGTGTACTGACAAAGCACTTGGAAAGTTCCATGAGCAACAGCTGCTAAAGAAGCATCACCTTGTCTTTCACTCTACACAAGGATGCAGCCCAAATTTCAGTCAGTATTTTCCCTGTAATCCACTGAAAAATAAAAAACAAAACAACATAATACAGCTATAGACTACTCAGCGCTAGGTGTGTGCACACCCTCACAAAGAGGCATAACAAAGTATTGAAACTTACTCCAAAGCTTAGGAGGAAAAACTGCACATTTTCAGCTACCTTCTTTTTTTTTCCAAATAAAAATAGTATTAAGTTTCCCCCCTGAGCTTTGGACCTAGAGGACTAGCCTCACTAGCCATTCCTGCAAAAAATAACTCCAGCAGTGGCTCTGAAAGGTGGGCCAGCCTGACCCTGAACAAGTGCCTCATTCCAGACATCCAGGAGGTGTTTCAGTTTATGTTTGCTAATCAGAAATTTAATAGCCCAGTTTTTATGATGGATCTGTCATTGTGGTTTACTAGAGAGGAATGTCCACCCACTGAATGAATAAATTTAGTTATCCCCATTCCTGGTCAGCTCATCTTCTGCCGAGTTACAACACAAGTCCTGGCGCATTTTTGCATCTGCTTCCTTAATAAGCTTGTTTATAAGCACAAACACTATATTAAAGCAGGAATTTTCACCTCTTGTCCCCAGGAACACATCCCAGGCCCATCCCAGCTACCAGAGAGGAAAGATGAAGAGGAAAGATGAGTAAACAGACTACATTTGGAAAATGGCTTAGATTTGCCACTTGTACTTAACCACTTCCAGCTGGTGGTGTTGGGATGCTCCAGCTGTCAGAAGACTCCTTGTCCTTCTTGTTTACTTTGCGTGTCAGTTCTTCATGGCACAGATCATCTCCCATTGAAACATAGCACTCCAGTTAATGCTGGAACAGTCTGTTCTCAGGCAAGGCCATTCGGTACTTCACTAATATAAATAACAGGATCTCAAGTCTATTTTTGACATGATGTTATATTGTGAGGGAAGTCAAAGAACCATTTTTCCCTGTGAAGTGCAGTTAAATAATTTAGAGAAAAGATGATAAAATCACAGACAGAGAACACATCTGTTTGAAAGAGTTCCTACAGATGAGCCTTAAAAATTTGGCTTATTGTCAGATCTGGTGGGGTACTCTACACTAAACCTTTTTCTCCAACAAAATAGATCTTCTGGGTCAAAAATACCCATTTTTGGACTACAACTTTTTTTTTCTTACTAATGAGCCCAAATCAGCTTTTCAAAATCTGATGTTTTCCAGAAACTGTATGGAAATGCTGTTTCAGAAACGTTCCTTGTGGGGTTTTGGTGTGCAATTTAGAAAAAAAAAAATTGTTTTTGCTATATTTTACTGCAATATCACTGCCATGAAAAAAATGTAAAATAGAAACTATTAAAGGAAAAAAGAATTTGGAAAACACAGTCAATGTAGCCCTTCAGGAGATTCCAATATTAATTTGGATCAACATATCTTGGAAAAGCTTAAAACAATATTTTGACTCCTTGGTTTAATATGTGCTAAAAGGTTTCCATACACATCAATCACTGTGTTATATAGACTTCAGAAAGAGAAATGAGTAAAAAGGGATAGAGCCATATTATGCACTTACTACTGTACTTACTTATGCCATGAATTTATTGTGCTGTTACTACAAGCTTATTTCGCCATAGATTTCTTCCTGTCTCAGGGAGTGTAGAAGAAGTTTACTGGGAGACAATTTGAGAACAAAATCTAACTTAAAACTATCCAGGATAAAAACAAAATACACAAAAGCTTGCTTTTAAATCAGTAAAGGCTGCATATATTCATGAACCCTTCACACTTCATTTTATAAGATAGAAAAATGGTGGAAATGTTATTTGTTCAATGTTTTATTTTAAAAATGTTTGTTAAATTATGCCATCATGGTTAATCTATCATCACCAATCTGGATGCTATGAATATTAATACTTATTCTTCAATAATTCAATTAGCAATTCAATAATTAATGGGAATCTTAATATTTATTAATATTTTCATTATTCTTTTGGAATCTCTCCACTCCTCCGTCTGCACAAAGCTCACCCCTGACTCCAGGGTCCCCGTGCACCAAAACATTTGACCATGCTCTTGACTTTAGGAGCAAGAGAAGCTCGTCAATGGCCGCAGAGCTCCCTTCGTGCATCAGCTGTATGACCTTCATCCAAGCTCCCACTACAGCTTTTGGAAATATTCCTTCAGCTTTTGCTAATGAGAAAATTTGCCTTGAAATGCTGTTTTTCTGCAGGCTAAAAGGTCACAACCTCATTGAGAAGAGTGGAGGGGAGCGTGGAAACTGTGCTGTTACCAGACATGTCATTACTTTTGGGCCACTGCTGAGACAACACAGATCTCCGAGAGGGAGGCTGTCATGGAGGGCTGCATTCAAATGTTTGCCTCTTTCTCTTTTTTTCTCTCCTTGCACATTCCAAACATCGCAGCGAAGATCAAAGCCTGCAAATGGGTTGCTCTCCCCCAAAAGGCAAACCAACCAGTTTGGTTTCCCAGCTAAATTTATCTCGGGTTGTTATTAGCAAAGATGCAGACTACCAGGGGGAAATTTGGCAAGCTTCTCATAGTCTCTAAAAAATGAGAAGATAGAACGAAGGAAGGCAGCTCACTGAGCACATTAACCCAAGGAGCACGCAGGATAAGTTAATTGTCTCACTGTTTTCCAGGTCTGCCCTTCCCAGCACCCAAACATCCTTCCCATTGCTTCTAAACCTCATCAGTAAGAAGCACAGCAGTCTAGCACCCACTAAGTAGACCCAAATATTGCCTAGAAAACCATTTTAAAAGCAGTAAAAAGTTGTTCAGTGAAAGCTAATCACTCCAAAGCTGCTGTGAAACGCTTTACAGTCAACAGAAATCACTAAGCCTCCAGTAGGACAAGTGAAACTCACCTGCTAAAGGCTCAAGCCAGGTCAAAAGAGCTCTCCAGTTTGTGTGCAAGCTCACATAAAGTTATTTGTAACTCTGTTATCTCTACCAGGATGTGCCAGATGGGCAAGCCAGAAGCTCCCCACTACACATTGGAAAGAGCTTAGGGGTTCCTGCCACAGGAAAGCTGCAGCCCCCGGAGGTGAGACCAACAGACAGACAGAATTAGTAGGTGCTTGCCTTGCACTGGGGTGACTCAATTTTACGTAGCATAAATCACTCTGCTTGCACTGGACAAGGCTACATCAATACAAAATAGATGTGAACACATCTGTTGATGTAAACAAATGACGTATTTCTGTTCTAAACCAATCTCATGTATTTAATTATTAGATGACTGCTTGAAACAAAGCTATGTGTTGCCCTACAAGAAATACTCGATGGCAGCATTGCCCGAAGCAATGAGGAACAGCCATGCTGGGTGCAGTGAGCACGTGGGAGGGGAAGGAAGAGGACGACCTGCAACAATCTAGATTTGGGTCCTTACGGATCAGTAGGAGACAGACATTAAGCTTATTGAGGAGTGAATTTTCTCCTGGTTTAAACTCTCTGTTGCCAAATCTCATGTGAAGCCCACACAGCTGAAGTTAGATGTCTGGAAATTTAAGAATTAGGAGTTGTCCGACAAATTTATTAAAGCTTACCTACTTCTGTCACAATATAATGAACAGATTATGCATTGGTTGGTCATATAAATGGTAGCCATGGAGAAACAGTCCCATATCTCTCTAGAATAAACAACATTTCACAGTTTTAATTGTGTCCTGATGTTATAACGATCACAACTAAACTAAGTAATCATTCATTAAACATGAGCAAATTCTATGTCCTGCTATAATTATTATTGTTTCCTGAAAGTATAATGTGTACTACAAGTACAATAAGCGCAAATTGAAATATTGCTTTTGGAAGGTTATTTATTACTACCTTCAGCTGTAAACATTTATAACTGAAATTTATTGGTCCACGGCCTCTTCATGTAAATATTTTATGTTCAGCCTCAGGGATCTGCGTCTTATTGTTTAAATGTCTCAGTCTTGGTGTCTGCACCAGCAAAATAATCTCAGGAGAGAAAGTCTGCTGTCCTGCATTACTTGGCCATCCTGCCGCTAACATAAGACAGCACTACGTGTGTTTTGTATCTCTTGTGCATAGGTAGCAGCAGGCTTGTTGTATTACTCTGGCTAATTGATTTGTTAACGTATCATGGAATCATAGAATCATAGAATGGCCTGGGGTGAAATGGACCTCAAAGATCATCTAGTTTCAACCCCCATGCTGAGTGGAGGATCACCAACCACTAGACTGGGCTGCCCAGAGCCACATCCAGCCTGGCCTTGAATGCCTCCAGGGATGGGGCATCCACAACCTCCCTGGGCAACCTGTTCCAGGTCATCACCACCCTCTGTGTGGAAAAACTTCCTCCTAATATCTAACCTACATCTCCCCTGTCTCAGCTTAAAACCATTCCCCCTTGTCCTATCACTATCCACCCTCGTGAACAATCGTTCCCCCTCCTGTTTATACGCTCCCTTCAAATACTGGAAGGCTACAATGAGGTCTCCCCAGAGCCTTCTATTCTCCAAACTAAACAAGCCCATTTCCCTCAACCTTTCTTCATAGGAGAGGTCCTCTAGACCTCTGATCATCTTGGTCGCTCTCCTCTGAACTCGTTCCAAGAGCTCCACATCTTTCTTGTAGTGGGGGACCCAGGCCTGGGCACAGTACTCCAATCACTTGGAGCATTCCTGCATGCCATAGGGCAGCACTAAGTCATTTCTTCCAAGCCTTTTATTGAAATAATTGGTCTGAGATAAGTATGGGGTGACCAGAAAGTATCTGTAAACATCAGTGAAGAGGGAGAAGAACTGGGAAGAAGCTGATGAGTAATCTACCCCTCTCTGCTTATTCCTATTCCCATGCCAGTAGGACAACAAGAAGTCCCCCAAAGCAGAGAGAAGTGAGGGTTGTTGACATGATGGGAAGCAAGTTTCAGACCTAGTCCTTTATGTCAGCTTTACAGGAAAGGCTTGGAGGCAGCTAGACGTGGGAAACTGACAGCACCTCAGTGTGATACCAAAATGACTGATGCACAGAGCAGCACCGTGAGACCAAATACACAAATACAATCATATTGTAGCACATGAAAGGAGAGGAATCTTGCCTTGACTCCACTGGTTCTGAAACCCAATACACCTAAAGAAGACATGAAGCCTCCAGCTCAGCTTGCCACCCTTGCCCAAGGCCAAGCAGCTTCAGCAGGTGATGCTGAACGCACTGTCCTGTTGTGCTGGCCAGTCCTACCATCCCTCCTTCACCTGATGCTGGGGCTGGGCTGCTCCTGCTGATGGAGATGTACAGAGAGCAATAAAGAGGCGCCTGTTCAATCCCAACCACTAAATAATAATAAATCATTTGGGTTTCCATGGCACCCATCCAGAAAAGTTGAAGGAACTGAGAATGAAGTAGCTGAACGGCTCGCAAAAATAATGTATGCTTTTTAATGATAAATTACAGTTTCTACAGTAGAGGACTGGAAGAAGGCCAAATCCATATCAATCCTTTCAAAAGGAACTAATGGTTCTCCCAGGACTCCTAAGCCCTCCCCACACTACCAGGAAAAAGAGCAGCAAAGATCCTCAGAGAAAGCCGTAGAGCCTCTTGATGAATATAATATGCGAAGGGTGAGCCAGCATGAGATTTGCTAGGAAAAAAATCACTCTGTCCTAAATAATAAAAATTTACGGAAAGGAGAAACAAAGTAATGGTTGAGGGATAGGCAGGAGACATGGTGTGGACTCAGAGGGATTTCATCTTAAGTGCCCCAGAAGAGTATTAACCCTTGGAGCATGACATATAAGCTCATGCTTTCAGCACTTGCTTTCAATTACCTGCACTGGGGGACTGCTGAGCGTATTTGCCTCTGGATTCCTGATTTTCATAAGTGGATAAACACACAGGCGGGTGCCTCTCTCCGGCGCCTCTTCTCATCTCCGCGTGTTCCGAGACTTTCTGTCCCTACAGCCACTGTGTGGGCTTTATTCCCTCCTGCTTAATTTCTGGGCTTCTAGCAAGCCATCCTTTAGGGCAGGGTTTTTAACAGCCCTGAAGTACTCGGTGCTACATCACTTATAGCATGTAAGGGTTATTGATCTCTGCAGTTCATCCCTCTAAGTGGCTCCCATCGAGTGCCGGGAAGTCAACCAGTGTGAGCTCTGCAGCCTGTCTCCCAGGCTTAGGGCGAGACCAAGGCTACTCGGAATTCTTTTTTTTTTTTCCATTGGGAACAAGAGTATGTGTAATGCTGTTAACACGCTGTGTTTGCATGCCCTTAAAAACAGTTTTATAGCCATACTGAGTGCCTCCAAACATTAAATATGCTTTGTAAGTAGCTGGCTAACTAGTTGGGCGCACTGTAAATGCAGTAGTAAATAAAATAATAAGACTGAATATCAGCTCTGTTTTTCATCGGGGCACTTCTCAGCCCTCCAGTAATTCTCAATGTTAAAAAACCTGATTCCTATTTTTGAAGCTACATTGTGACTGGAATTTACACCTAATGTCTGTCTGTTACGTGCTCTCTCTCTCACCTGTTTAATCTGATTACGCTCCATGAAGAGGGGATGAGTTTTGTACTGAGTGGGTGGGAATGGTTTCTTACACTGGAAATTGGCTTCCCAGGCTTCTAAAAGCAGCAGCAGTGTTAAACCTGATGCTACTTGTTTCACGTCTGGGTGAAACTGCAAACTCCTGCTCGCTTGATGTTTTCACTTAATGTAAGACTGCAGATTCTCCTGACATAAACCAACTCACTGAGCTGTGTTTTGCGGTCAGTGCAAAGGGCACCTGCAAGAAGAGGGATGCCAGGTAGAGCATCAAGAGGGACTGCCTAGTTTAACCTGTCCTAACATTTTCCGTTACAGACAGAGGTTGGCATCAAATGGAGCTATGCCCTCCCCCAAAGCACTGTGACTCTGTAATCTTGTTGGCTTCAAACAGGCATTCACTGTGAGGAGGAAGAGGCAGAATAAAGAAGAGAGAAGGAGAAAGAAGAATTCACTCATGGGGTTTGATTTTTTTTTTCACAAGTCCCTTCTGCCCAGCCTCGTGTTGTCCATGCTGTAGGGCAGGACACCCAAATAGATCAAACCCCCTTATGGTACAGACCAGGAGGAGCTTTCCTGCCTGCTGAGAGCCACATGCACCCCTGCAAAGCTTCTGCAGCAGCAGGTTGCAGCTCTGCCATGAAAAATCTCAGCCAAGCAGACCTAAACCATGCAAAAATCCTAACGTGACCTTCGCAGTCCTTCTATAGACAAGTTTCCCTTGCAGTAAGGGCTCTTAGCTATTTCTTCTTCTTCTAGCATCAGATGTGTTTTTGCCCTTACGCTAATGCAGAATTCAGACCCGCTGTTCATTTTATGTTGCTGTAGGGACAAAGCATTGCTCAGATGAGCTGGAAGCCAGCAGGGTGAGGTGCCCTGGATGACCCCCTGCCTGGGAGGTTGGAGCTCAATGATCTTTAAAGTCCCTTCCAGCCTGTCTTTCTATGATTCTATGACTGCTGGTCATCCAGACCCGTGCTGTCACAGAGCTCCGCTGCTGCCAAACACAGCCCATAAATCAAAATGTGAAGATACGAAGCAGGACCAAGGCATGACTGCAGAGTGCCTGAGATCTGAGATCAATATTCATTTTACAAACCTCTCCGAAGAGTTCCTTAATTAATTGTTGGAATTAAAGTCCAGACTGACCCCTCAATTTGTTCCTGTGGACTTTAAATCAATTTTCTTCTCTTTGCAAAACATCGTTTTTGGACAGGAAAATGAAATGGCGCAATTTTTAACGAAGTATTTTCTCCATAGATGCATACTCACCCTCTGAACATATTCTAAGCAGGATGCACAGGGCATGGAGCCAGCATTGCCCTCTTTAATCTGGGTTTGGGAAGTGTTTCCCCAATTAGCTTTGTGCTCTCCGCATGTGCACGCTCCTTCCTTCCTCCCCACCGCGCAAAGCCCCAGGCCCTGTTTCAGTGCACCTATGACTTGGTGCACTCTCCTTGGCAGTGCTCAATGCTTGCCGGCAGCCACGTGCGGGGAAGTCTGCACACACTGAGCCGTGCCTGGCGGAACTGCTCCTGGCAGCAGCGCAGCTTTTTGTTAAGAACGACCGGGGCTGACTGACAATTCTGCCTCATAATGAAAGCCGGAGGAAGGAGAAGAATAGTTTGCCAGCTTCCACAGCCCTGGCTTCCTCAACAGTCTTTATTTTCCGTTTCTTTACCAAATGTTAAATGACAGCAGCTCGCACCTCGAGTTATAGAGCTCAAAGACCCCCTTAATTTCATGTCCCTGCCTAACAGCTACAACTATAAACTTCTGAATTTATCTTCCCACTGCAATTCACAAGGCATGGAAAAGAGAAAACACAGTTCAAGAGATACAGGGGTTTTCCTACTGCCACTGACATCCCAGCTTGTGTCAGCACTACAATGCCATTTCCCAAGCTTACAATGCAAGCGCAATAGTTCATGCAACACCACTCTCTTGCTTTTTTTTCCTGGATTCCCAAATGTCCATTATTTTGCTGACACTTACCAAGCAATTTGCAAAATCACAGAATTACAGAATTGTAGCTGTTGGAAAGGACCTCTGGGGATCACCTAGTCCAACCCACCTATTAAAGCAAGTTCCTTACAGCAGCTTACACAGGAAAGTGCCCAGGCAGGCTTTGAATCTCTCCAGAGAAGAAGATTCCACAACTACCTGAGTCAGATAAAGCTAGGGCTTAGCTCTGCAGATGACATGCTGGTTACACCCTCTTACCATTTCATAGCTGCATCCTATACAACACTTTCCTCTGAGAGAGCAGATGGTGCCCGGTGATCAGCTGTGGGCGCTCTCTCCTGCTGGGCTCTTATCTGGTAGACCCAAGATTGGATTGAGACAAGTCATTTTTTCCATCCATTATCCCCAAGACATAGAAATTACCTGAACAGCCCCACTCAGGATGACAAGGATTGGTTTGATGTCAAAACGAGACTTCTCCTGTATCTAGCTATATCATGGGCTTTCTCCTTGTCCACAAATGGGGCCAACACATCCAAAAGCCATCTGAAGCCTAGGATGAAAGGCATGTGAGCTTGACAGAAAGTATTCATCACTGAAGGAATATAAATTGGCAGAAAGACAAGAGTACATCAGCATTTGATGGATTTTAAAAATATTATTCAGAATCCACCTATTCAGTTGCACTTCCTCACAACAGTGAGGAAAATCAGTAAGCAAATACACAGATAATCCACTGAGTCCAATTTTCAACATTTTCAAAGGCCACAGTGAGACTGCCAGGTAGGCTCTGGAGGCACCCAGAGGCACTGGCGTGTTGCACCCCATCCCCTGGTATGTACTGGGACACCATGAAGATGGGCAATGAACACAGGCAGATAGTACGCCTGCATTTTAATGGCACACTCCTGTGCAATTTTTTTAAATTGTTAGCTCTGCACAGAATTCACAGATGAATACCATCTGGTGTGGTGATCTATTGCCCCTGAATTTCTCAAGTTACTTTTTTTTTTCCTTACTTTTCTCATCTTACCTTTTCCTTCTATTTTCTTTCTACAAAAACATTTTCTATAGAAATGCAGTTGAGAGAGACATTTCCTTAACATGCTATTTTATCATAAGATAAACAGTAGCCTGTCACCAGACAGACCAACAAACAACTGATGTATGGGATCTATTTAATATCTCTGCAATCCCAGAGGCCTTCTGGCCTTATATGTTTTTTCTTTCCTCGCTGTAAGAGTTTCCCTTATCTGGTCATATGAGAAAATGAAAGCATGATAACAGCATTAAAGAGTGTATTTTAATGCAAAAACACAAGGAGAAAATAGCCCTGGTTCCCTCTTACTTTTAAGTGGCGGAAGAACATAGTGAACTTTTCCTAACTAACTTTGATTTGTGGAAAACAGATGTATTTCCAGCTTGTCTTACCACTTTCTGTGTATACAGTGTCCATCACCACAGTTTCCAAGTTCTTTTCAGTTCTTAATGGATCTGGTCTTTTAGCACTGGCCTGTACTGGCATTGTTCTCATGCCAGCTGTGCAGGAAGAACATGGTGTGATGGTGCTGAGAGTCAGCAGGAACAGGAAGGGAAACCTGTGTTTTGGAAATGAAAAGATTAGTTGTGTCAAACTTTCAGATTTTGGGAACTGAACATCATTGTGAAATAAGTCAAAAAGCTGTAAAACCTGAGTCTGTCAACTCAAACACTCCACACGCCTTTGCCTTTTATAACTAAGGCACAACTTCTGAACCCCACATTTCAAGGTGTTTTAGTTTGGTTTTTGATAGAAATGGGATCAAGAGTCTGAAGTAGGTTTATCGTTATCAACAAGCCCAGATTCCCCAGAACACCAAAGCATGATAGTGTGGTATGGGAAAGGAAAGATGAGACATGGTGATGCTGTCCTCCTGATCAGTACAAGCATATCGTAGCCAAGAGCCACAGCATTCCTGCATGACTCTCTCTTCACTTTTCTTTTAAGAGTGGTGTCATCCTGCATAGCAGAAACTGTTTAATTAGCCATTTCATTTCTGATTTCACAGAAAATGAAACATTGTTTTGGCCTGGACTTTATTGGATTACCCAGTATCCAGCCCCTGGGTATGTCTTTGACATAATACATCATAGCTTTAACAAGACAATTTTATCTGTGTGCTAAGCAGATTCTAGAAGAATCTAATACTTTAAGCCTTAGTAGGATGTGTAACGGGCGAAAGGGTGGGGAAAGACACCCAGCGCTTAAGCCTGCACCTTGCCTGAGCTAGACAATTTTCAGTGGTATGTTTTAGCTAACAACCTGCTCTGAAGTGAATTAACAGGAGGGGTGGGCACTGCAGCTGCCTGGGAGCAGGATGGACTGGGTGAGCAGCACTCTTCTCTTTCACTAGGAAAAAAATCAATGCTGCTTTAGGATTTTTTACAGTGCTTGGCTGCATGCCAGATACTTCTTTTAACCATTTGTTGAAAGCTTTCTGTGCTACTCAAGTGGTAGGAGTGCACATCTCTCCTCACTGGATCTATGCTGTAGTGGGATGGAGTACAGCGGTTATAGGAAAAACCCATGAAAGTAACTCCAGTTGTCTCTGGGGTAGGGAATGACCTGTGCATTGCTCCTTTGACAGCAAAGGTCTTTTAAAAACATCTCAAAGTTGCCCACTAAGTCAGAAAAGGCTAGTTTAGAGTTCTGAGAATTCCATGACGGATAAACACAACAGGATATCCTTGTTAGATGCAGCTTTTAGGACAGCAGCCTCTAGGAATGCTTTGCTACCCACCTCCTCTTCCACCTTCCACAGAGAAGAGTAAACCCTGGGAGTACAGAAATACTTTCAGCACAACTTTGCTTGAAGCTTGCTGCCTCCTTTAGTTACTCTCTCTTGCTGATAGTTTTCCAGTCCATCCAAGTGAAGGCTTGGAAGGGGTTGGTGGAGCAGACTTGAAAGAAGGGTTGAAAGCTTGTGTGTCTTGTGTCCCAGCAGTCCTGGTGGGATACTCCCTGGGGCTTCCTGGCTGGTGAGAGCAGTGCCACAATTTCACCAGCTGAGCTCGGGGCCTGCCTGAGCTGTGCTTTCCCCCATCCAGAATTCTTGCATGAGCAAACACGTAGCAAGGCGTAGCAAGGACAAGTAAGGCTGACCACCAGCAGAAGACTCACCATACTGCTGGAAGCAATGAAGGAGGTGAGGGTAGTGTGAATCCAGGGCCAGTGAAGTGGCACTATGCCCTCTAACCTCCTTCTCCAGCACAATAGTCAGAGCTACAGGTCCCAAGCAATAGAAATACCTCCTAACAAAGCAACTCCATGCTTTTCATTAAACTCTGTTAAGATTAGAAAGTCACGCTTGAGGGCTAAGGGCTATGCTTT
This sequence comes from Numida meleagris, assembly GCF_002078875.1. Lineage (NCBI taxonomy): Eukaryota > Metazoa > Chordata > Aves > Galliformes > Numididae > Numida > Numida meleagris. The sequence goes on along the minus strand of NC_034413.1, from coordinate 37,627,569 downwards.
TACGTACAGAGTTTTGTTTTCCTCCATGAGACACGTTTCCCATAGCCTGGTCTGAAGTGCAGTGGGAAGCTCTGGCACAAAGGACTCAACACTGAAAGCCCACATGGATGGATTGCAGCACTCATCTGCAAAGAAGCAACACACAACAGTCTTGTAGATTTTCTCTCAGACTGAGTGAAAGTGACCAAAGAAAAAGCAATGATTGACAAATACACATTTTACAAATAACAGAAAAAATAGAAGGACCACTTCTGTCCCTGTTGCTCTTTGGTTCCCAAAAGATTAATACGAAGAACAAACCCTGAACTATTTGTGTTTTTTCATACGGCTACCGTATTAGACAACCAAATCACCCTTTCTGCTCTACTAGAAGGAAAGGCTCCCTTATTGTTTAAATACACCAGACTGAATGAAACCAGATTATAGATTGTTTGTCCTTTAACTAATAAGAAAGTATAATTAAAAGCCATGTTAAAGTTGAAAGATCAAGAGAGCTTCTGATAGATAACAAGCTAGAAGCTGTCAAAACTGTCAGGTCATTAAGAAACAAAATAATTCACACCCCAGTAATTGCTTTTATGCTCATTTTCTTATAAATCCAGGAGGCATGAGTCATTAGTCCTTACAAAAGAGCCTTGTATGTAAGCCTTCAATATGCTATATTGCATTTTCACTTTCTAGGAGTGTTTGCCACAGGTATTGTCCTCTGAAGGCTTAAGGAAAGAGAAGGGATGAGGTACAGACTCATGTGGGCAGACTATGTAGGCTTTCATTACCAGTGAAATTTAACAGACCTCCAACCTGAAATATTAATGCGAAGGTGAGATTGTAGTATCTGTGACAGATTTTGTTCTGAATCCCTGGAGCACACTGCAAAGTTCTTGCTTTGCAAAACAGCATGCAAAGATTCTCCTCCTGCCCAGTTCTGTGATTTCTTTGCTCTTTTTGAACTGAGGCATGTCTGAGCTAAATAAATTATGCAAGCAAACATTTTAGAGTAATAGCAAGATTTCTTCAAGCTTCTAGACACCTTTGGCTTTCTCACAGCAGCTCGGAGTCAGGTGTGCTGGAGGGGGAATATGCCAATTGAAAAAGTTATGTCCCTCTGCTAAGTATTATTACCACACATTCAACAGGATGAGATTGAAGTCACCTGAAAAGTTTTGCTTTTTATCTGAAACTGGTATTTGAAGATGGATGGGGGAGAGTGGGGTGAGGGACATGTTTTACATAAGGTTATCTGGCAGTGTTTCTGACCTCCAGGTTTGTTCCTGTTGGTCTTCTTTGTGTGATGATGGAGATGAGAGGGCTGATTTAAGCTGATGCTGGAGTGTAGGAAATGCATTGTAAAGCCACACATACTCATATTCAACCACTAGATGCCCCTGCAAGCCACACAGTATTCTGAATACAGTGTGTGTTTTGGCAGGCAGAAGTGGCAAAGCTGAGGCTTAACTTTAGTAGAAGGTGGATTTTTACCTGTGCCAAGGTTTTTGAAATTGAGTAGTGCCTGTTTAGCCGGGTGTGTTATAAAAAGGGACATGGCATGTGTATACAAAGGGACTTCAGGATAACTCAAAAATCTAATGGCACTTAACCTTCACCTGTACTTGCATTTGGGCTTCACAAGTGAAGGTACACCTTCTCTATTTCAGACGGTCTGAATGGTGCTAAAGAGGAGTATGTGGATATATAAAAAGCCATCTCATGCTGTAGAAGGTTCCAGGTGTCATTTACTTACTGTGCTGCACTATGTAGTGCCAGCTCATCTCCTCAGACACTCTTGATGCTGCCTGCTCAGGGAGAATGATGTTATAGCACAGACTGACCACTACTTTGAGCTCAATGATTTTCAGGTCCCCATCTGTTTTCTGTACCATTAGCAGGGTAACAAAGCCCCTCCAGCTCTCATATTCACCTTATCTCTGTAAGGCAGGACTGACTGCATACTCCAGAAAGAAAATCAAGGAAAAGTGAGCATAGCACCTGTAATGACAGGTATACCTGGAGTGATGAGCTGTCATCATCAGGAGCAAAGCATCAGATGTTGCGTATCAGGGATTTGAGAACTATGACCAAGTCCAGACTGAAGGCTGTGCCAAAACTGGTACAATCTCACCCCAGCTCACAGCTCGAGCTGCTACATTCCCAAAGTCTGCTTTCTTCTTCCTTCTTCCTTCCTTCCTTCCTTCCTTCCTTCCTTCCTTCCTTCCTTCCTTCCTTCCTTCCTTCCTTCCTTCCTTCCT
>NC_034413.1:37597559-37624903 GCF_002078875.1 Numida meleagris | reverse complement strand
TTCTTTCTTTCTTTCTTTCTTTCTTTCTTTCTTTCTTTCTTTCTTTCTTTCTTTCTTTCTTTCTTTCTTTCTTTCTTTCTTTCTTTCTTTCTTTCTTCCTATCTTTCTTTCTTTCTTCCTATCTTTCTTTCTTTCTTCCTTTCTTTCTTTCTTTCTTTTTCCTTCCTTCTTTCTTTCCTTCCTTCTTTCTTCCCTTCTTTCCTTCTTTCTAAAAAAATATTATTATTTTTTCGTAATTCCTTTGAGGATCTCCATGTTCTCTGCAGAGACAGTCTCAGTGCGCATCCTGCTCCCCCGCAGGTGGGGCACGCACCGGTGCCTCGCACCCCTGGGTTTCGCTATGAATTTCAGCTGCAGAGCCGGCCGCCTAGCTCTGCACGCTTAGAGCAACTGAGATTTGGGGTTTGGATCTGAGGCCTGATCTTTATCAACATGTACCTCCTGCAAATGAAGGGGCTGAGGCAGGAAGCACCTGGTGACTAATTCTGACTCTCGACAGTCTGCCCAAAACGCCACAGCCAGGATCATCTTTTGTCAGTTGCTTGAGCTTTTCTCACAGTACTATGCTTAGAGCTGCTCTGTCAAAGCTCAGTGGCACCATGTGGCTTGCCTCTCCTTGGTTCTGAAGCCCAGACATCCTCTTTTATCCTCTGCTTTTAGGAGAGTGCCCATGGTCATCCCTTTATCTCTTGTAATAACCCATATTGTCCCACCATCTGCCATCAAAGGCTGTGAAATCCCACCACTGCCCAGCCCACACCCTCCCTTTGCTCAGGTGGCTTCATACTTCAAACACCTCCTAGCCCACAGCCAACTAAAAGCGCATTTAATTGTAAACTTCCAGAAATAAGCACCTGTGCTAACATCACCAGCATGTAAGAGGTGGGCTTGGATCCGCACCAAGCATTGGAGAGGGATGGACATCTTACCCACTGTTTGCTGTGTCTGGAGGATGATGTTTCTGAGTAGCTTTCCATCCTCCTCCTGCAAGTTTTGCTGACATGGACAGGATAAATGCTGGATTCTGTTTTCTGGTGGGTTTAAAAACAAAACAAAACAAAACAAAAACCAACACAAAACGTTGAGAGTTCCATTTAACCACACTTTTCTCAGCGACAAGCTGTGGCTCTTCAGACACCTGGACATGTAAGAAGGGCAGTGGTGTGGGACCACAGTGATGTTCAACATCTTCCCACCTCCCATCACTGTCACTGGGCCATTATGTCCTCCTGTGTGAGTCACGCCAACACTCATTATAAAGCTTCTTACTGTGGCCGAGGGATTGCAGAATATCCCAAGTTTGAAGGCACCCTCAATGGCTACTGAGTCCAACACAGGACCACTCAAAAATTCTATCTCAATGTCTGAGTACAGTGTCCCAGTGCTCCCTGAACTCCAGCAGCTCAGAGCCATGCACACTGTGCTCTGGGGCAGACCCTTTTCCTCACACCCACCTGAACCTCCCCAACACAGCTCCATGTTGTTCCCTCGGGTCCTGTCACAGTCACAGAGAGCAGAGCTCAGCGTTGCCCCTCCCGTTCCCTGTGAGGAGCTGCAGCCGCCATGAGGCCTCCCCTCAGCTCCTCTGCTCTGGGCTAAACAAAGCCAGGGCCCTCAGCTGCTCCTCACGCTCCTTGCCCTCCAGACCCCTACCCATCTCTGTAGCCCTCCTTTGGATGCTCTCTGATAGTTTTATGTCCTTTAACATAGTGGCACCCACACCTGCACCCATGCTCGAGATGAGGCCGAGCACTGTGAGGCGCCACGGCCTGCCATGCAGCCAGGACGGTGCCTGCCAAGCTCTCCCCATACAGGAGGATAGCAGCGGTGTCCCTGCACAGCCATCTCATGTCCCTTGGCTCCCTGCCCCTCCTGTCCAGCCTCCTGAAGCAGACTCCTGTAAATATTTGCTCAAGGGAGATCCTCGCAGATAAGAGAGCTGGGAGGCTTCTCAGGGCGACCGCAAGGGTAGGATTAGGGCTGTCTGGGGAGGGATGGGCGCTATGGGAGGTGGTTTCCATGGGGAGCAGGAATCTGGCTCTGCTGGTGCCTGACCATCCCACGGCATCCCGCCATCCCACCAGAGCAGAGGCACAATTAACCCTTGGAGTGGAAGGGCTTCGTGGAGCCGTGTGCAATGGGGTTGGAGCATAGGCCCTCATAGTGCTGCCCTGGAAGAAGAAGAAGAGTTCTGCATACCACACCGGTGTTCACAGAGCAAGGACAGCCTTTGCTGCGTGCTTGTGCTCACCTTGCAGCCCCTGAAGGACAGGACACATTCAATACCACGGAAAACGCATTTGGAAGAAGAAAACCTAACTGCAGTCCCTCATCCCACCCTTTTTTCTTTTTAGTTTTAAGTTGAGGACTCTCCCAGGCAGAACCTGCCCTCTCCCGTTTTACAGCCCGCCCTGTCCCCCAGGCTGGTGGTGACAGTGGTGACGCAGAGCAATGCCACCCGCTATGGGGAACAATGTGGCTTTGAGGCTCCTGGGTGTGCAGGGGAGGGGAACGGGTGCGAGCTCCCCTCCATCTGTAATCCCCTTTTAATTGCTATACAAACACAAGCGAGCGGTGATTTCCATGGATCCACATAGCAGCTCATTACACGCTGAACGTGTTTTCTGAACATTTTAACGGAAAAATAAACCCTTGCATTTTTCTCAGGTGGGACTAATATACACCCAGTTTCCAGTATTTCAGCAGAGATGCTATAATTTACAAAACGTCATTAATACCAGCAAACCACTAATGCAGGCATAATTAAATTAAAAAGACAAAGCAAAGCCCTGTTCATTCCTGGAAACAAACACATTCATATAAACACTCCCAACCCAATTATACCACTTTTTCCCTACTGATAAATGAAAGCAGCGTGAGCCACGTGCATTGAGCAGCTCCCGGTTCCAATGGCCATGTGCACAGCAATCCCCAGGCTCAAGTCACCAGTGCTGTAAATCACCATCGCACCAAAATCAATGAGGTGAGACAGATGCCAACCAGCTGCACGTCCAGCTCAGCAATTCTGCAAATAAACTTTTCAGGAATCAAAATACATTTCTGAATTTCAGACCTCTTGACAGACGTTAACAGAGTTGTGAAGATAGCCTTCAGATTATGCAACTAGAGATCAGTTTTTTTGCTAAGAAATAGACTTCTGTGCATTCCAGTGGCCTCTTAAAGTCCCAGCTACAGTCAAAATATTTTGTTACAGGAGCTGACCAGAGTGAAGATTGGAGAAAGAAGCATTTTCCTCCTGGAAGTATTGATAATTCAGTTTGGGGTCTCAGAGTTTTCCACAGGAGAACTGTGCTTTTCAGTAAAATATCTCTGCTGAGTAAAGAAATAACATGATTAAAAACTGTGTCACTGTGCTTCAGTTTTCATCCCTTAAGGCTCTTCTTTTTTCCCTTTTTTTTTGCTTTTTGTTGTTGTTGTTGTTTTTGTAGCCCAGGGTTTTGTACTGGAATTCAGAAGACCTTGAAAGCACAATACTCTTCTAGCTTATCACACAGCCCCTCTGTGAGTGCACATCCTGGGAGCTGCAGGTTGCAACGAAACCTGGCCCAGAAAGGAGACTGGCAGGAGAAAGTACTGAGGACTGCCATTCCAATGAGATGTGCTAACACCATTTTGCATAAAATCACTTTATGTTTCATCCAGAAATGCTTGGTTGTCAGTAGTATGATATGTAAATACCAAGATTCGGAGTGGAAAGCAGATGTGCACACAAAAAAAGGACATTTTTAGTAAAAAATCCAACTTTGCACCAAAGCAGAAGAGAATGTTGCAGCATATGTGGGACAAACTGTCTGGGTGAGTCCCTAAGAAACCTAAGCTCCATAGAAACTTTGGTGCTCACCATGCTGGGGTCAGGACTTTAAACTGTGCACTGCACTTGCTGAAAGCACTACTAACAGTCATGTGCACAAGCTGGCTCTCCAGGTCACACTTTGTACATGGAGCAAAAGAAATATCCCACTAAAGCCACCTCATTACAATAACAACATCTAGGAAAAATATATTTGCGTTTTGCTACACTAATATTAACTTTCTGAAAACCTGAAAATTTGTATAAATATGGAGAGAAAGTAGATAGGTGAGTCCAAATTGGTGAGGATTTTTTCTGTAGATGCATCCTCATGCATCTCAGGTGTCACAGCGACCTGTTCATGGCAACCAGCTCCATTGGAGAGCCTCGTGTCCTTATTCAACCACTTCAACAAAGCTCTGGTCTCAAAGTTACCACAATTCTTCTGTAGCAGCCCATCCTGCTGCAAGGCTTGGAAAGGGTCCAATATGCATGCCTACTGCAGCGACTGAGGGTTTTACTCAAAGGGAGCATAATTTTGTTTTAAAAATTTAGGCATTATAGGAAATGGCATACAAAAGCTGAGTAAAACGCTCATCAGGTTTACACAAGTTGCTATTCAGAGGGCAGAGATTTGAAGCCCAGAGATACACGTGCCTGACCATCCATTTTCAAAGGTGGAATGACCAAACACTATCTCATAAAACAAAACTGGGTTCGGACAACTGCCCCCGCACCCTTGTGCCCAGGGTCTCTCCAAGGCAGGACTGAAACCTTGGGTCTTCACCCACCCTGTGGCAAGACAAGAACACGAGGCCAGGTACAAGGCGTGCCTTTCCACTTGAATTATTCCACTCAGATGCTCCAGAAGAAGCAGAGGGCACACCTACTTTCATGAGTCACGAGGAGGAAAAGTCATTTCATGTAAGACCTGTGCAATGCCAAGCTAAATGTTTGTATCCAAGAGCTGTTCCTTTGGCTCTGCAGAAACACTCCTGAGCAGACAAGAAGATCAATATAACAAAGCAGACAGGGCACATCAGTTACTGATACAGACTCTCACAGCTGAGGATGCAGCTGGCGTGTTATTAAAGGAGAGATTTTGGCTACCTTGTACAAAGTCTAAGAAAAAAGCCATCATCCTTTCCTGCTGTTGCTGAGGGAGATTGCTGCAGAGGGACACAGAGTCCCTGCTTGTAGGCATGCCTTTCACACACATAAAGTCAATCAAAAACTTCCAATAACTTCTGATAAGCCAGTAATTACCTCCTGGTGAGTCACATGTCTGCCTTGCCGTGCCTTGGCAAACAGCTCTCTTCACTGGCTTTGTCATATGGACTATAAACTTATATTGGTTACACCGTAAAATGCCCCATGCTCAAAACTGAGAGCAAACTGTGGTTGCTGTCATCCCTATGTACTTTTATAGGTTTCGTGGAAAACTGCTAAAAACGAGTAATAATTCACCGCACATCACAAGTCCACAATCCAAATCATAACCATTAAGTCACAGAATCATACATATGGAGGAACAGGGGTCTCAGTCTGAGTTTCTTGAAGAACCGCACACATGGACACAGGTTCCAAGCACTGTGTTGATGCAAAGAGCAGCATTGATCCCTACTGTACAGCAACCAGCTCGTTCTGAATGACAAAAAAAAAAAACAAAAAAACAGCGGAAACCATGTTAGCACTTCAAGGATCTGACAGTGGATAGACAGGATGAATAGCAACATATCTTCAGCTACGTTCCATGAGAAAGACTATCCTGAAACACAGCTCACATGCTGCTCCCAAGGAACCAGATGCAATGGGGGCCTGGGCTGTCTGCACCTCCCATGGGCTCCAGCATGGTTCCTTCTCTCCCTTTTCTCTGCAGATGAGGCTTTTAAGGATGTATCAGAGACTACACTGATACATAGCTCCCCTGCGTGTTTCCATTCATAACCTACCAAGCTGGTAATTTTATAAGCCATAACTAGTCATTTTCTGACACCTATTTTGCTCAAGTGTCTGTTTTAATTTACCCCACCAAACATGCAGGAGTGACAGCAGTGAAACAACAACTTGCTGCTCGTCAGCACTGTGTGGAGAGCAGCTCTTGGGCCAAAACAGCAGCTTTATGTGTTGGGAAAGATAAGAACAAAACTGAGCACTTCTGCACTATCCCATTATGAAAAGCAGGCAGTGTCTGATGTTGCAGGAACTCAGAAAATCCCTCCTTTCCAGCAAGTTCTTTCCTTTTTTCCCTTTTATTTCTTTATTTTCTAATTTAAAGCAAACCCAAGCTTACAAAATGTCTTTTGCTGCTCCAGCTCCCCAGCTCCATCCCAGTGACCCAAGCACATCCCTAACTGCAGAGGCTTCACCACAGACGTTGACAGCACATGTTTCATCGCTGGGATGGTTCAGGGCTGTGTAAAGTAAATACAACTGACAATGTAATTGATGTGGTTGTTGTTTTTTTTTTTTTTCCAAGCGAGTCAAGAGAGTTTTGTTTGTCTGGGTTTGAATGTCAGATTGCTGCAGCTCATTTCATCGGTGCGTTATCAAATTCCTTTCTTTAAGGTAAGAGGGTGCAACCAAATCATGGCTAAGAGGATTACTGAAGATGATGTGCAGCACCTGAGTCTAAATTAAATTCAGGTGAGAGCAAACAAAAAAAACTTCATCTACTGACCAGATATCCACAGAGTATTCACTGTTTCCACAAGAACAGCCAAAACCCGTTGTCAGATGCCATCAGTAGTCCATATGAATCACCCCTGTTGTGAAGCTGTAGAACATGCTGTTGGCTTACTAAGTTTCTGCTTGATAAATCACCAAGCCGGGGAAAGGCAGGAAGATTTTCCCATCATTCAGCATCTCTTGACATGGGATTTTTGAGCTGTGGCCTGTGGTAGGGAACAAGTTTCCCTTTAAGCACTGCATGGGAAGGATGGTCTGACTGGACACGAATGGGGCCCGGAAGTCCTGTTCCACCTGCAATCTGTCATGTAACCTGGGTGATTCATTTATTCAGGCTTTTTTCTCTGAAAATGGAGGTAAATTCTCTCAGTGGTTGACATCTAATACTGGCCAGTGAGTGTGGATACCATGGTGATGCGACTGCAGAAGATACAGGACAAAAGAAAAATGCTAAATAGAGGAAGGATTCAGCCCAAAGAGAAGCGCGTTTATGGAAAATACTGAGGGAGGCCAGCAAAGAAGCAGCAGAACTATCAGCTGATATAAACCATTGCTGATGAGGGGACTTTTTCATTATCTACTAGGCAAACAATTTGAGCCATGAGGAGAAAGCTGTATGTGGAGCTGGGAAAAGGGGAAACAGCCAGGATTTAAAGAGAACAAGGTCTTTGTCCCATGAATGTCTTTGGGAACAAGGAGGCACGTTGGCCAGAGGCACATGGTTTCAGCACTTGCATTTACTGTGATCTGAAAAGGAGAGAGCTGTGGATGAGGAAGGAGATGTTAATTTACTCTGAGGCTAGCAGAGACCCACCCATGAAGTATCGGGTTGGTTTTCTGAAGGGATTAAGGCGTCCTCACCCTTTTGGGAATTCTCTGTGCTGTTTTCATTGCTGTCATCCAACAAAGGTGCGGCAGCGGAGAGGTCACAGGCGAGGTGAGCAATGTGTTGAGCACTCCGCTTCCCCCAGGATGGAGCAACACATAGCAACCAGACCAGGTGAGTCAGAATAAAGGAAAAATGATAGGGAAGACTTTGCTGCAGCACAGGAATTTATGTTAGTGCTTCCTGATCAGAGCTCTGTCCCTTATAGTCCCTTACAAGCAATTTTAGTAGTTACTGCATTCTATACATCTTGCTGGTTTCAGTAGAGTAGGCCACAGAAGAAGGAAGTCAAACTCTTCTTCAGAGAAACAGCCTGCAATATGGATTTGCAGGGGATCAACTTAACCTATCCTTCCTGTAGGGCTTAGGTCTGGCATGGCTATTCCCCATTCGGGAGGCCACAGCTGCAGAAACAGCCTTCCCCCAACGTAGCAGTGCTGAGGCCAGTGGGCAGTCATTCCTAAACACAAGGACAATTAAGTTACCTTCTACAGACAAACTCCTACCCACGCAACTTGAAGTTGCAATGACAATGGCCAAATTCTTACTGGTAACGGCAGGTAGGGCTGCTTTCTGTGGCTTTATAAGGTGGAGAGTAGCCATTAAGAGAAAAAACTTCACTCAGAGAGTAGCACAGCCCTGGAATAGGTCACAGGAAAGGCAGTAACATCTCTGTTCACAGCAATGAGTAAAATTTGAATAGACAAAGCCATAGCTGTGCTGTTCTGGTGTTGGAGACAGTCCTGCCAGATGGGAGGTTGGACCAAAGGCCTCCTGATGTCCATTGCCACCATCACTGCTATAAGACCTTGAGGGCAGGAATAAAGCAGAGGCAGCATACATAGAAAAATCTTCCTAATTTAGACACCTCGTGTTATTTTTGCAAGCCATCAAATATGTATTTTCAAGCAGATAAGGACAATACCATGCACAATGGACAAGCATAGCGTGAGCTGCCAATTCTCTTGCATCCCTCCCGGTCTCATACTGGGAAGAAACGGGCGCAGAGGAATACAGAATTGGGAGTTAAGATTTGAAGCCATTATCCTCTTTTGACCTCCTACAGGGAAGCTTTTTATGTGGCATTCAACAAACTAAGAGGTTTCATCAGGAAACTGTAGGAACAACTTGTTTCAAAGCACAAGATGACCACCCACTCTCCACTGCCCTGCTGCTCCCATGTTGATGCTCCAGATAATGTCCTTTTGTAACTTCTGAAGATGCTCTTTTACTGAGGCCACCAAAAAGCCACACTGAAAGCCTTCACATGACAGGGAAAGAATGGCTTTCTGTATGAGAAAACCAATACATGCAGCAGCTAGTGACTGGGCACATGCCTGGTTGTCAGCAGCTCTGTGGATGCCACTGGAAATGGCTGCGGGATTTTTAAGGGCACATCAAATTGATTTGGATCTGTTAAAACCTAACGCCTTGAGCTCCATCTGTGTTTCAAGTGTCCCTGCTGGAGGAGCAGAGGGAAGAACAAACACAAGCAGAGAACAGGATTTTCCTTGCCTTATCCCCACTAAGTCTGTTTGTTTAAACAAGATGGGTGGAACCGAAGCCATGCATGGGTGAAACTAAAAGGAGCCAATGTATGTGCCTGACTACTTCATACCAGCACATTTGCAGAAGTACACTTTCTTGCAATGCAAAAGCCAATGAAGTCCTGACAAGTTCTGCTTATCACGAAGGCCTTATTTAGCCTCTAATTTTTGTCTTTTTCCCCATCATTTTTTTACTTCTTCCTTCCTTTGGTATTCCAAGCAGTAGGTTTACTCTCCTACTGTCACACACCACCTTTTAAAATAGCTGGCATGGGGTGGGGATCACCTTTCTGTGCCAGCACCCAAAGGTAACGCCCCGATCTCAGCAGGATTTTTCTGCCCTTCCTTATGGTTCTGCCCAAGAAGAGAGCAGACAGGTCTGTATCTCATCCTCTTCCAACCCATTATTTCACCATCTGCGTAAATTCAGCCTAGTAAATGGTTTGAGTGGCAGACAGGTTTACACAGTATTAATACATTTAATTTTAACAGTGAAGTTATTCTGCAGGAGTTCAGCCACATACAAAACCTCCTTTACATCCCTTTCCTTTCTGTAAGCAGATCTTTGGACCATATCAGATACCCAATTCACCGTTTTGGATTGAAGGGACACAGCCAGTGGGCATGATGGGGATGGGTTGATGGTTGGACTAGATGATCTTCCAGTCTTAATGATTCTATGCTTCCACGAGTCTAAGGCTGGAAAAGGTGTTCTACAGCCCTTGTCAAGAGCACATCGCACACATTATTTACAACACAGGGGAGATCTCTCTGGTGTCCTCGGATTGCAGCACTGTTACATGGATATTCCTAAGCTATTTAATGCCTTTAAGGACACTGAGCCTAAGCGATGCTCATCAGACTTCAGGAGAAGGGGCTGCTGCTCTAAACCGAGGCAGACACCTGCAGTGACTCTCCTGGAACAGTTTACAAGTCAACAGGAGACATTTTGTCAATTAGGAGTCAGTCAGCATCGCTTCAACACAGCCCCAAAATGCTCCATCACTACTTGCATGTGTCTGCACAGCACATCCCACCCTGATGCTGAAGAGCCTTGCTCCCACCGCCAGCACCGCGCAGAGCTTCACAGTACTGTGCGCATGAGACATCAGAGAACCGGCACTAGAGTGGAAGAAGAGTTTGGAAACACGTCCTCAGTGAGTAAACATTCCTTTCCCTAAAACAAAACCAAACCTAAAACAACAACAAAACAATTTATTCACACTCTTTGGGAGATGCTAATTAAAGTTTACTTTAAAATACTAGCAGACACGAGTGTGGGCTGTAACAGGAACATACTGTGAAGTGACAGGTCTGCAATAATCCCATGCCTCAGCCAAGTCTAATTCATTCTGATCACATACAAGTCCGAAAATCCAGGGAGGCTCTTGGAGCAAAAGCATGTGCACTTGTGGGAGGTGCAAGAAGTGGCTGTGGAGCTCCGGAGGTGTGAGAGCGAGAACAGGTGTGAGAGCAAGGGTTAATAAATGAGGGCTGCCGAGGAGCCTGGCTTTGCAGCAAGCAGGAGGAGAGCTCTTCCTGCTTGGCTATGGTGGTGAAACGCCAAACGCTTACAGCGCGGCAAGGAAAAAACAACCACCCAAACATGAGGGCAATACTGCAATGAGAATTAGTTGGTTCTGGTGATGCCATGTTCCAGCCAAGCCACCTATGGGCAGGGCAACACCAAAGCATTTGTGTCTAGGGAGGTATAGGGTGTTGAGGAGAAGACTGATGGAGATGGACTTCATTTCTTGAGTGTGGATCCACACTGTGCTTGTTAAGAGTCACCTAAAGTATTCCAGGCTGGATAGGAAAAGCTACAGAAAGGGATGAATACTGGTGTTTTTAAGATGTCCCTTCCTAACTCATAGGTCTCTATTTCTGATGGATTCAAGAGTTATCTCTATGATGGGCTTAACAAAAGGCGCAGAACACCAATATCTCAGCCCAGAGGTGTCAGTGCACCTTGGGTACACAGACACAACACGAGGGCTGCAAGGTCCAGTGCTGTCCCCCGTGCCTGCCAGAGCCTCTTGCCTCCCTGGGCAGGGGCCAGGTTCTGCATTTCCCATGTACGTACCCAGGAATGTGCCTACTGAGCCTCACACAGTGAAAATCCAACATCTACACATCAGAGCGCTTGGCCTGCCCTCACCAGTACAGAGCTAAAGCACCACTGAGTCACTGACTGAGGCTGCTGAAATGGAAAGAATATACCCAAAAGATGCTGAACAGCAGGATAAGACATAAACATCTCTGTCGGTCCGCAGTGCAAAAGAACAGAAAAATTCATCATGAGTTTGCCAGCTTGGAGATCACGCACGCAATGCCCCAGCCCTGCACCTATTCACTGGGGAAGGCGATGAGAAGAGAAGTACTGGGTGTAATACAAAATCATGTCACTCATTTCCTGCAGCCAGCACCTTTTATTTATTTTAATTCCATCTTTTTTTCCCCCAGTATGCCCATGCCCTGGAAAGGCATCGGATTTCACCATGATCCCACCTGCGCTTACTGCAGTACTTCTCTCTAAGGCAGGCTTTAATTAGATGGGGCCAGTAAGCCATATGCTAAATAGTGATTTCACTTTTAATTACATTTTCCAAAATGTAATAAATAGTTCCATTAAAGGGAACATGAAAGAGACACCAGCCAGGCACTCTCTGGTGTCACATCGCTGCTTACAGCCATGGAGCACCAACTGCTTTCCAGCTTTGGGACCTGGCTTGCATCCCCTCCATGGCTGCTGCACGTGGCTCCACATGCTTCAGATGCGACTGCTCCTCCTTTCACCCACCCAGTATTTCACTGGGCCCCAAAAATTAATGAAAAGGACACACATCCTTACAAGGAACAAACCTGAGGTGGCTCGCAGCCCCCAATCTGCTCACCTGAAACTCAGTTTGTGCCCTTGTGATGCATGGAAGTGCTCTCAGAGCCTTCATTGACAAAGTTTCATTCATGATTTTTTTCCACACTTGTGAGATCCCCATCACTCCCTGAGAGATGAATACATATAGATCCTAAAAACTGACCCGACAGATGGGAAGCAGTATAATGAAGGAGCATTACTTCATACTGAGTCTCAAACTTTCTCCTTGAGCCTCTGAAAAGCTGGAAAGCAAGGTCAGTGTAAATAATTTAGTGTCCCAAAGCTGTTTAATAAAAACACCCCTATGTTTACCAGACTGCTGCTCATGCTGACACCTCCCTAACTGGGGAGCAAGAACTTGAGGGTGGCTGCTCTGCACTGAGCCGGATTTCTGGCCAGAAATGTACATCAGATCAAGTGTCACATTTGCTGGAATTTGGCTTTTTTCCATATTAGGAATCTCTTCAAGCTGATGCATCGCATTTAAAAATAAATATTAGTGGTTAATGTCAAGTGGGAACTGCAGCCCTAAGGGGAATTCTTCTTAAAAGCTTGGTTAGATCCGTATCGAATGAGTGTGCTTACATACCTTGTGGTCTTTGGTTCACAGGGGCTGCCACCTACAAAATCCAAATGAGCCTCTTTCTTTGCTGCCACCAGGTAATGACAGTCACTGATGAAGACCAGGGCAGCTCGGTGCAACTGTACAGCTTGATCCTGCAAAAATGAAAAGGGATTTCCATTATGATCTCTGACCTGTGCGAGTCACTGACCTAAAAAACTCCTGCGAAAACTCAGCCTCTCAGTTTAGCATATGAAAAAAGAGAAGAAAAATGGGGACAGACACTTTACCAGGACTTGTCTGTTGTGACAGGACAAGGGAAAAGTGTCTCAAACTAAAGGAGGGGAGATTTAGACTGGATATAAGGAAAAAGTTTTTTGCAAAAAGAGTGGTGAGGTGCTGGCACAGGTTGTCCAGAGAGGTGGTGGATGCGTCCTCCCTGGAGACACTCAAGGTCAGGCTGGACGGGGCTTTGAGCACCTGATGGAGCTGTGGGTGTCCCTGTTCATTGCAGGGGAGTTGAACTAGGTGACCTTTGGGCGCCTTCCAACTCAAACCATTCTATGATTCTATGATGATATGGACGTGGTGTCTGGGAACTGGCCGATCCTGTGGCATAGAGAGCTGCCATCAGCATCAGGGGATGAGATGATTTCCCTCTCATGCATGTCTGTGCACAACAGAAGACACACCTCTAAGCACGGGCTTTTATTTCTGCCCAAACCCTCGCGAATTGTGTTGTCTTTTTGACCTCTACAGATTTTAAGGTATCCAAGAAGTTTGCAACTATAACTATAGCTTATAAATAGCTTATAATTATATATCAATATAAGGGCAGGTACAACACACACCTGCAGAGGCATCTGGCAATAGGGAGATGGGATTTCAAGGCCAGGTTACCTTCAGTGCCCCTAAATTACACTATTGCACTTGGATGTGCAATTTTTGGGTCTCAGTTTGAGAAGCAGCACATGGAGAAACGCCTTCAGGTACAAAAGGGCCAAGTTACACACCTGCACAGATTTCTGAAGGACGGGCCCCAGCCCCTTATCAACTTTTTAATCTCTACCTGAGAAACACCTTCATATTTTATAACCATCTGTTGCATGTCTGACTAGCTTCAAATTTACAAAGTGGTTAAAAATCCAATTATTTTGCACATTAGAAAAAAAAAGTGCACAGCTCACATTAGGAGTAAAGCCTCATAGTCAAAACCAGTTTTTTAGCAGATATAAGCAGCCTGACTGAGATACACAGCATAAATTTTGCTTAATCAGTGACAATGGTTAAATGTTCTTAATCACATTTTAATCACCTGATTGCAAAGTTATGTTAAGTGACTACAAAATGCCCAAATGCCTGGAGATTATGTTTTTCTAGTAACAGAGTCCGTTTTTTTGATCTTGTTTCATACATCACCTTATTTAATTGGTGTTGTGGTTTTATGATTTTCGGTTATTGGTACTCCACATCATAACATCATGTAGTGAATGTACCTGGTTCTCAGAAGAGAAGGACTACTACATTCCCCACGGCACTTTGCTCCTCTGTTACCATTTTCCAGCCGGAGGGAAAAGGTAAAAGCTCGCAGTATAAAAACTTGCAGATCACGAGACCTCGTCCCTTTTTCCGCCGTCTCTCGTCTTGGCAGCACCTCGCTCTCCAGCCGTCTTATTGTCGGTAGTAGAGTAAGGCCTACCTTGATTTTGGGACATTCTCTCTCTCTGTATTGGATTTATCAGCTTAAATTGTAATTATATTGCATTATAGTGTGTTGTTTTGCATTCTGATATCTTATTTAGTAAATTAGTTTGTTTCTCCTCAGATTGTTGCCTCTGTTCTTTGCTCTCAGGGCCATCTCCTTACCCTTTTCCCCTTTTCCCTTTTCCCGGGGCGTGGGCCTGTGGGACCCCCATCCCCTTCGTCACGGAACCAGGCCAAACGCCCGTAAACCGTTGACGATTGGTCACTCAGCTGTCCTTTACCTGTTTGGGAAAGCATTCCTCCAGGAACAATGCACCCTCAGGCTTTCTTCTACTTCTGTTGTACTATAACCTAAACTGGCCCAAGATCATCTCTTTCTCTGGAGATGTATTTAAATGTGAAGTTTTTAAACTCCAGTTGCAGTGCTACATGAACATGCATGTCAAAACATTGTGAATGCACAGCTCACATACGGTTCCCATACTAAACAGCTGCAAAATCCTATCCATCTGCAGCAGCAGGAAACCTCAGATGCTCAGTCTGGGTTTGTTTCATTGTATCCCATGACTTGCTGGCTGGTGCACATCTTCCAGCACCCATCCACTGACCCCTCCAATTCCACCAACATTTCCTTGCCAAGAGGTGCTGAAGGTTACCCGGTCTTCGCTGTTCTTTTCATGGAAGAGGGAAGAAAAAAGTTGGTCTGGTATCTCCAGTTGCTGCATTCGGAAGCTGATATCAATGTTCTTTTTGCATTTTCCAATGGCAAATCTTTGAAAATGTCTTCCTGGATACCATGGTCTCATGATGTCAAAGCTTTCTCCATGCCTCATTTCCTCCCAGTATGATACCTGGAGGCCCTTGCAGATGAAGCAGGAGGAGGCAGAGGAGAGTTTTCTTTCCAGGACTCTTCATCTCCTGCAGAGAACACACTGTTAGTATTGTTAATGCTCCTGCTCTCAAAGGGAAATCCTGTCCTTGTCTCTATCAGTGAAGAGAGCAGGATTTGACAGGGCAAGTGGAGAACCATGGTCACCTGAGTCAGGCAGGACTACTGGCAGTTATTTTCTTCCCAGCTCTGATGGCTTTCACTACACCTGGAACTAAGTCAAATGTGAGCTTATCCTGCTGAGCAAAGTTATTTCAGCTTCTACAATAAATCAAGGGCATTACCAAAGCCTTTCACAGGCTGCAATAAAGAACCATCCTGTATTTAGCACACACCAATTTCAAGCTGAGATTCAGCGTGCTCTCTTTTAATTTCCATTGCTTAATTGTGAGCAAAGCCCTGGCTGCCCCAGTCACCTCCTGGTGGGATGGAGAGAGCCCACAGCTTTCCGAGCATCAGGCCCAGAAAGCTCCAGCATCCCATGAGCAATCCCTGCAGGTCTGGACTCACCTGGGTTGCTCATACCCATTTTCACTACTCAGTAAAAATTAACTCTTTCTGGACATCTTTTGACATGGTCCCATGCTCCAGGGACAGCAGATGTTCAGTGGCAAATGGAACTGTTGTGGGCACCATTTGAAATAGTATTGTAAAACAATTTCCAGCCAAAGCAGCTGTTTGTGCATGCTTATTCCTCCCTACAACTCTCACGTTGTGGAGCTGCGATAGTTCCCCCGTGCTTCCCATTAAGTTAGGCAGGAAAGTTTAGCAAACCGTGTCAGGGAGAATAATTATTTCTGCACATACTGAATAAAGGCAGAGAATAAAGACACCTGCCATTTCTGCAGTGGAGAAAAATTCTTCATCGGCCATCTAACACCAGCTATGAAGAGTCATGAAAATACTCTGCAGTTCTGAAAAATGGTGACAGATACACCTTCAGCTGCTGCAAGAGGATGATGAACACTTCCCTTACAGGATGGTCGCAACAGTCATATTTTGGCTCAGAGCCGAGTATTTTAAATGAGTAGAGGAATCTACTGCTCAAAATAAAATTACAAATGAAGGACTGAGGAGAGCGGTGACCTTTTTGTGTCTGTTTTTCTGTGAAACTTTGCGAAGTTTATTGGAGGCAACTTCCTGCATTCACGGAAAGCTACATTTCTTTGTTAATACCCCAATAAGTCTGCAGTACAATGTCAGAGCCAGAACTGCTTTTAACCATTTCCTTTCAGATAAATGCAATCATCTGCTCAAATGCACTTATCATAAATCAGATGAAATCTTCTCTCATCTCTTCAAGGGCTTTTCCCCCACTGCAGTAGGAACAGTCACGTAACCAACTGCTGATAGCTGAAGATGTGGACTTCGAATAGATTGGCTATGTCACTCCAAGTCCTAGCTCCATAGCACTCACTTTAATTGCCAGATATTTTCCACCTGCTCCTCTAAAATTTTGTATGAATATACAGGAGATTTCCGCTATGAAGTAGCTTTCAACACCATATGGGAGACTAAGTTATTCCCATTTCAAAGATGAGTTTGTGAGACCAAGAAAAACAGCTTGTTGACACTTGAAAATTGACTAGAAGAGCTTTTTTGGATGCTCTTAAGCTAGAATAAGAAAATGAATTAAGTCAAGTTAAAATAAGTCGACACTTATTCCAGAATATGTGGTATTATATTTTGCATTAAATACATCAGTTATAATGGATGTGCTTCTAGATATAGGTGAGGAGTCCTCAGAATCTCAGAGGCAATGGTTACACCTTCATTGACTTAGCAGAGCTTCCATGGTCCCCACAGCAGAAACCTGAGCCTGGAATGGATGGAGATGCTCTCTCTGTTGTGAACAGGCAGGAAGAGCTGCTTGTCTCAAGACAAGACAGCGGCCTTTCAGTATCTAAAGGGAAGCTATAAGAAAGAAGGGGACAGACTCTTTAGCAGGTCTGCTGTTATAGGACAACGGGAGATGGTTTCAAACTAAATGAGGGAAAATTTAGACTGGATATGAGGAAAAAGTTTTTTGCAATAAAGGTGGTGAGCCATTGGCATAGGTTGCCCAGAGAGGTGGTGGATGCACTCTCCTGGAGACACTTAAGGTCAGGCTGGATGGGGCTCTGAGCACCTGATGGAGCTGCAGGTGTCCCTGTTCACTGCGGGGGAGTTGGACCAGATGGCCTTTAGGGGTCCCTTCCAACTCAAACCATTCTATGATTCTAAGACCCTTTGAGTATCACACCAATGGGTGGTTGCCCCAGCTCAACAAATGCAATAGGAAACCTTTGGCAGAGGAATGATGAGGATGGAGGTATCCCTCATCTCACCTCTCCATAGCTCTGCACTCCTGGGATCTCGTCAGGCTTGACCTTTACTCCTCAACATGGCACTTCAACCTTTCAGTTTAAGAATTTGAGCAGGATAACTCTCTTTCCCTTGAAAAGAAAATGAAAGATGCTGTCATTCAGTACCTGATTGGTTAAAGCATTTTTTGCCAAATATGAGA
Organism: Numida meleagris; assembly: GCF_002078875.1. NCBI lineage: Eukaryota > Metazoa > Chordata > Aves > Galliformes > Numididae > Numida > Numida meleagris. The sequence continues at coordinate 37,607,435 of NC_034413.1, read as the reverse complement.
TCTAATTGCAACCTCTGAATGAAGATCAGATGCATTTTTCTGCACACTGAAAGAGTGAAATTATCACTCAAGAATAATTCATCCAGGAGAAAAGGTAACTTTTACCATTCAGCCATCATCACTCAGTGGGACTTGAAGTTCTCTGAAGATAACAACTTGAACATAAGCACTCATCTTCCAGGCAAATTATGATGAAGTTCACAGAACGCTGAGAAGCTCGAAGCTGCCTGACAAAATGAGTAAGACTTAGGTGCCCAAATCCCTAATATACCCTTGTACACCCCAGCTACTTATCACAGGAACACCCCATGGAGGCTGTAAGCACCGTGTGGGTTTCTAGCAAGCAGAGAAGCTCCTCCCCACTGGCACAGCCCCCAGGATCCCACTCACACCCGGGCTCTCCTTGGGAAACCTCCAGCCATTTCATCCCACCTCTTGAGGGCTCAGCCCCTGCCTGAAGCCAGACACTGGCATCTGCCACACAGCTGCAATCTCTCCTGTCACAGAGGAGGCTCCAAATCTCACCAAGTGCGAACAGGACAGCTCAAATAAAGCACTGACACTAGAAACCAGTGACTCCATTTATGATTCTGGGGAGGCAGAACCGCTCTGGGTACCCAAGGCACACTTACATCTCAGAGTCAAATCTCAGACTGCTTCTCGTCTTTCTCCCTAATTAAACTTGCCCTCTTTTTCTAAGTGCACAATGGGATGCAAACAGGCTGGGGAAACTCATCTTGCCTTTGTGATTCTTTGGGCTGTCTACCCTGCCTGGAGGGACCAGCAAAGTATCAGCACTCAGACCTGACTCAGTTCTCTGTAGTTTAGAGCTACATGTGTTGCTGGTTCTTATGGACATTTTGGGAAGTGGGAGAGGCTCACAGAATGGGGAGATATCACCTGTATTTTAAGGGACAGGAGATAGTGGTCAATGAGAATGCATAGAGCTGTATGCTGGGTGTAAAGATGGTCAGAGGATATATAGATTCATAGAATCATAGGATTGCTTTAGGTTGAAAGTGAATTTAAAGCCCATCCAGTTCCAACCTCCTGCCATGGGCTGGTTGCCCCCATCACATCAGGCTGCTCAGGGCCCCATCCAACCTCATCTTGAGTGCCTTCCGAGTATGTGGCACGTGCACAGCTTCTCTGGGCACCCTGAGCGTGATGTGAACGGTATGGACATAGCAGTGGAGGTGTTGCTGGGTCTGGCTTGAGGAACTGTATTGGGTTTCCATGACAAAGTTTTGGGAGTAGAGGTGCCTCCGAGAAGAGACCAGGAGCTGTCCCATGACAGATAAGAACCAGTTCCAAGCCACGTGCCTCAATTTCCCCTTAGTTGTCAGATATATACTGTCCCCTCACAACATAAGAGAAGCTGAGAGAGAGACATGAGCCAGCAACAAACCAAAGAAAATCATGGAATCATAACAGTCGGAAAAGACCACTAGGATCATCTAGTCCAACAATCAATCATCAAAATGGAGCAGAGGGCACCTGGAGAAGCAGCAGAAAGCAGAGGGGACCAGTGGGATGGCTCCCAACCCCATCCCACTGCATGTCCTGAGCACCAGTGCACGACCAAAGGCACCAGGCGTTCGCAGACAGAGTCCAATAGAGCACCAAACCATGAGCTCAGCTGCTCTTTACCTAAGGACACATGGCACACACTGGCATGGAAAGGAACACAATTTTTTCTGCCACAAAGAGTATTCCATGAGAAATTACAGGTGTGTTTTTCATGCCCAGAGAGAAGAAGAATTATAGTCTTAGAATTCCTCAATTAGCCCAACCATTCATTCAGGTGGAAAAAAAAAAAAAAAAGAATCCTGCCTGACAGGCTGCCACCTGCAATCAGAGGCAGGTTCCTGGCCTAAGAAAAGCCCTCTCCAGAAGAGCTACATCTGAAAGAGGTAAAAGGAAGCTCTTTGTTTCAAGAAAGACTTTTTTTTTTAAGAATACAAATCACACAGATCTTCAGAACAGCTGCACAATGGGTTGGGCAGTGTAATGTTAGGGGTTTCCATGGTACAACCAGAAAAGTCTCATTTCTGTGCTATCTGCACACGTATCAAAATAATTTCCCTCCCAAAGAGGCTGCAAGAGCATTACAATTGCATTTGGAAGCCTGAAAGTGAAACAGGGCTTGAGTTTTTCTTTTCATCTCCACACAGCAAAACTTTGATGTACCTGGAAAATATTGCATCATCAGAATTTCATTTCCCCTTTTGGTTCTTCAGTAACATCTCTAGAGGCAGGAAAACACTAGACAGCAAACAGCAAGAAGAGTTACAAACATGAAAGAAAGCAAAGTCAGAGGCAGCAACTGGGCTTTTGTTAGTTTGTGCTTTCCTTCCATAACGAATAGAAAGGGAAGAGATGGAGAAAGCCCTTATGTCAAAAATTTTAAAAGTCCAGGCCCTTGAAACTGCTGCAAGTTTCAGCCCCTGTAGAACAAAGCATCAGTTCAAGCCAACCGCAGGCTAATCTGCTATAATCTGCAAACCTATTTGTCTAGTTATTTTGGTGAGCACTGAATATAATAGCAAGACAGCATCTGCAAGCGCCCATTTTGGCTATCTTGAGCCTCATCTGTCGCAGCTGGAACACAAACCCTCTTCCAGAGGCTGGGCAGGTGGTCCAGCCCTCACACCTTGCAGAAGCAGTGCTTACTGTGGCACAGTGGGAAACACAACTCGACGGACCACAGCATCCTCTGGGGCACAAGGGAGATCCGTCACAAACTGGCAGCGCTCACCTCCTCCTCCTGTAGTCCATTCCAGCCCTGTGTTCCTGTGGTTCTAACTTAGTATTGGAACAGCATAACTATTCATGTGGGGAGGGAAGATGGTACAGTCACTTTTGTCATTTTAGTATTTTGGTCAAACTAACCTTGGAATGATCTTACTCATGTCAAAAACTCCACTAAATCAAGACAATTTTTGTTGGTGCTGCATCTCTGTGCATAGAAAAGCATCATGTGCTTTTGAGATGCAACAGATGGGGCAATTTCTTTCCTCCCTTTGCACAGGAGCAGGCTTTTCTCTCATCCCCTGCTTTCCCCATTGCTTTTCATGAAATACAGCCACACCATTGCCTCTCCTCACCCGGCAGTGCAATTGCTCACATGGGTGAATTAGCTAACCCCACCCCATCTGCTGCAAGCAACACTCAGCTATGAATCACCTACTCTTTGGTGAACTTTATGAAATTTGACTGTTTTCTTCCTCTCCTCAATTCAATTTTTCATGCCCTTGTGTCTATACAAGGGTGAAAAAAAAAACCAGCACTGCCACTGCTGCTTTGAAATCCAACATGGCTGCAAAACCCCAACAACCAACCCAAAAGTTGTCGCGTGGTGAAGGGTGTATGCTTCTACTCAGGTGGGTGTCTTGATCAGAGGAAGAAATCCAGCTGCAAAGTCCATGCTCAGCCTGGCAGGGTGTCTGGAGAGGCTGCTGCCTTCAGAGGAAGCCCCATCTCACTCCATGCTGTGGGACTCAGCATCTGTGCACTGCTGGATGGATTACAGCTGCAGTGCAGACAGACACAGGTGGACCTCTGTCACCCTTAAGGTGATCCTATAGAAGATGCATCCATAAAACATCATAAACCCACCAAAGCCTTACAATGATGACATGAGGTTTAAAACCTTTAGAGTTCTTCACCAGAACTACTTAAACCGGACCTTTGTAGCTCTCCTTGCCACCAGCCCTGATACCAGCCTGGTGGTGCCTAGGTGGGACAACACTGGTGGTCCAGCCCAGCTCTCAAAAATAGGGGTCCAAGTCACACACGAGGCCTGTGACGGAGAGGTGATGAGAGAGGTGTGACGCTGGCTCTTTATTCCACACGTGCATTTGGGAGCCAGAGGAAAAATGGCCATTTTATTGCCATTGGACTTAAGGCTCAGAAGCCCTTATGCAACTACGAAACACAAAGTTCCCATTCACTTGATGTAATTAAAAAAAAAAGACAAAACTATTTCCAAACTTAACCAAATTCCTGTCATTTTGGCCCAAGTCCTGAGCCAACTGCCTGATGAGGAGGCCCACATATCGTCATAGGAATCATCACACATGTCCCACTTCCTCTGCTCTTCTCTACTCACAAGATCTTTATCAGGAGAGATCGCTTGTGCTGTGCTGTTTCCTCTTCTTGTCACAATCTCCTGCACAACAGGGATTTCTCAGAATTTTAATGCTTAATAATATATTTGACCTTTTCATTAGCCTTAGGTTGGCTGCCACAATAGCTTTGTCTCTTCGGGTGGCACACATTCAAACCAGGTACAAACATGCAATTCACACGAGAAAATGCTGTAAAAACCAGGTTGAGGCACTCCACTGTTAGGCTTCAGAGAATTCAGGAGACGTTACGATGTGGAAAGTGATACCGCCTTTTTTCAGAATAGAAATGGCACCAAGTGTGTCAGAAATGACTAAGTTTTGAAGAAAATAAACATGTATTTCTCACTAATTGGTAGAAATTAAAGAGTTAAATAAAGTAGTGCTGTTGGGCATAGCTGGAGACTGAGCTCTCATTGCTGCTGAGGCACAAGCAGTGGCATCACAAACATTACCTGGTGCCAGGACACCACTACCTCTCACTTCACCCCTTCTGACAGCTCCTGAAAAATCTGCTCTAACAGCTTCTTTGCTTGCATCTCTGCTGCCTATTTTCATTCACTGCTATAATGCCCTTATCCAGGATAATCTGAATTTCTCTGACAGCAGTATTTCATGCATCAGTGTATTAAAATGCTTTCCTACAGTCTACCTTCGCTTCTCTTTGGAAACAGATTTTAAGCTAGACTAAATTGAGATACATTGATTGATTCTGTTAGCATAGATTTATACTGATTCAGGTGATTATTTGGGAGCAAATAAGGCAAATCAGTTTTACTTGGACTACTGCAGCTCCTCATATTAAACCCATTCCACGTGCAAGCAATTTCCTGGCTCTCCTTCCCTCACTTCTGCACAGAGAGTCAGTCCTTGCTCCATTATTTTGACAAGGACAGCAGTGATGGCGACAACTATCTGATGACAATTGTCCAAATTAAACTCTTATGGAAGACCCCTTGAGCCACTCTTTGTCATCTCTGGTCACTTGTCACTATCAGTATTTTCCCTACAATTCCTGAACAAGCACAAGGTGTCCTTGGATCACAGAAAAGTGTTGCTTTTGGTGTAAGTTTTGGTTCAAATTTACTTATGAGTGGTGCTCGGTTTGAGGTCTCACAAGAGACGAGTCCAGCAAAGCCTCTGGGCAGTACTGAGATGCTCCACACACCATAGCATAAAACTGCTTTGGGCTTTTTTTGAGTTGTGGTTCCTCAAACTCCATACTTGTGGCCATTATTTTAGCACATTCTACTTCCCTGTACATGCATACAGACCCCCAGGCCTTCCATATACTTATGTGTACTTAGAAAAAATAAATAGGAGTAGACATGAATTACATTAGGGAATATGTTTAAATTAAATGTCGCATATGGGATATACTAATCATACCGGTTCAGGGCACAATTGTTGGGTCTGTTTTTCCCCTCTCCCTCCTCCCCAAAGGAAGCACCAGGTGAACAGAAGAACTCTGGGTGGAGTAAGTAATTAGGCATGAATTAATTTTAAAGTGACAATGAATAGCAAGAACATGGGAGGTGACAAGCAAAAGGATCTGTGACACATGACTGCAACTCAACATGCCAGCACAGTGAAATCATGGCTCTGCAGTGGCTAAACAAAGCAGGTATCATTCTCCCTCTTCATCCATGAATGAATACGTGGAAGAATACCTAAGATGACATGGTGAAATTCTCCCGGGGAAGCAGCAGGTATAATGGTGACACTTCCCATCATTACTGAAGTAAGGAAGGTAAATGCAAGAACGTGACAGGCTTGGTGCAATGTAAAGATGCTCATTAACCCATTTGCTTGCTTGTTTCACCATTTCCCAAAAGCAAAAGCTGGTGACAACCTTTACAACTTCATGTGCCCATGATTACACCCAACATCTTGGCAGCCAGCCCACCAGCCCTTTAAGTCAGTTTTGGGAAGAAAGAGAAAACCCCTGCGTTAGACCTACTTCATAACTGCATCTTCACCAGTTTGAGTTTCCAGGGCTACCTCCCAGCAAACCACCCTGGATGCACTGGAGCCCACAATACAACCATCTCACTCACAACTGTCATCATACCTTGTTTTGCCAGGCAGTGCATTACCAAGGTCAACTCTATCACCCTGCTGCCTTTGTTTGCTCATAGATTCAGAGAGAGGAGCATTTTCTGGATAGTCCCCACCTCATTTTGTAAAACTAAGAACTACAACATAAAAATTAACAGTGAAATAGGAAACTGGACTGATTTCTGCTTAACTACATATGCTATCTTTCTCCAAGAAACTATCAGAATTAACACCAGCCAGCTCCAGCTGATAAAAAACATTTTGATAGATAATCATTGGCTAGGAAATGGCCTAAATGTACCAGCTTAATTCCAAAAAGATTAACAAATGCCTGTATTGGCTGTACCTGACAGTGGGCTGAGTTCAAACTGAAACCCCAGAGACAAGTATTTCACTGCCTTGATTACCTATATTCAGCCCTTATCTGTTTTTTTGAAGCTCAATAGGCAAGCAGTAGTAGATTGCTATGCTTGCTAAAATATTGATTTCATAGAAATTGCTTTGGATATGGGAAAGAGATAATGCAGTTATGATTTTTTTTGCTATTATTATTATTTAACAGGCAAAGAAAGCAAGGTGGCAAGTGTCAAAGGGTTCAAAAAGTTATTTTGTCAAGAGATTCTAAAAAAAATCATTGAAATCCAATGGTATATCAAACGCAACCATAACAGTAATACATTCTTACAGCTCTGTCCATAGATAATTTATCAGCTGATTAAGAATAGAGATTTCTCTGCTAATTATGTAAGTGTGGAGAGCTTGAAGAGTTTTCCACATTAAAAGAAAGGGAATATTAATCACGAATCACCCCCACCCCTTGTCCTTACAGCTCTGCTTGACACAAGAAGTTAAGTGGGTCAGGAGAAGGGTTATGGCTGATGCTGCAAGACCAGAGATAAGCCATCAGGCAGTTAGAAGGGAAAGCATTTTATCTACAAGAACAGGCCTGACTTTTGTTCCATCTAGATAAGAACTAGAGCTTCTCTACATAGGAAAATAGCCCAAAATAGCTGTCGTGGAGTACCTCTGCCTACATAACTCACCAGGCAGATACACCGCGTTCTGTCCTGGGAACTTCTTCGTGACCCAGTAGGGAAAGAGATGTGCCAAAGGGTGCGAGGCTCCGAGCAACAAACGGCAGGATGCCCATAGAGAGCTATACATTCACCCTTTGGCTCAGTTTGCAATCATTTTTCCTCTAAAAAGAAACCTGAGGTAAGGGATTATGGCTATGTATAAGACTGGCAGAAGAATGGGGCAAGTGACTGAAGACAGGATTGCACCAGAGGTCTTCCCTATCTAATTCAGCCCAGCTTAGACCTGCACAGGTCCGCCTGAAGAAACAGTCGAAGCTTCCCTGCTCACAGCACGGGTGTCAAAGAAATCCTGGGGGTGCAGCAACACATGGGGTGCAGTGAAGTACATGGGCAGCGCTGCCTTCCCCTGGATTTGGCAGGAGAGGAGAGTCCGAGGTCACAAACCAATCAGCAATTTTGCATGAAGGTGAAAGAGCTGGCTAGTGAAGTTACCTTCAAAGCCATTCCTTCTTGAAGAGCTCTCTTTTATAACTGACTCTACACTAAGACCGTCCTTCACCTTTCATCTGTTACATAAAGTTGTCTCCCACAAAGCGGCAGCATCCTGCACAGGGTGCATCACACCCGCTGCAGCTGATACTCTTCCTTTCCAGCAGATATGACCAGCATATAAATGGTATTTTATCCACACCATTATTGTTTGCGCCCTCTACGGAGAAAATAAAACCAATGCTCACATATTACGTGGATAGCAGCCCATCTACATACCTGAGAGTTTTCACTAGGAACTGCAAACAGGGCATCATCCAGCTGCAGTGTTTCTGGTAGGGTCCCATTTAGATCTGGTTTTGACCCAGATCATTGAATGTCTTATCAAAAGATCTAACCAAAAATGGAGAAATAGAGCTGGTAACATTCACAGACGAGACAGATGTGTGAGAACATGATAACGATGAGGATAAGCCCGTTATCCAAACCCATCCGGGTCTGCTGGGTAGTGGGACACATTTGACCACCATGTGCTTCAGCACATCTCGGTGTCAGATCAGACGTCAAAGAACCAGCAATGTAGGTCACGTTTACAAGGATGAAGGCTGTCTTCTGAACTGCAGATATTCAGACAGAGAGTAGAGGTGAACTACACACGGGGTAAAAGTGCAGCATGCATTTGAAAGCACTGATCCACAAGTACTGAAAAGCCATTCATGGGAACACAAGGGTGTATATCCCCATAGTTTTACACCTCTGTGCATATCCATCTATAAATATGTGAGGAAAAGGCTCAAGAAGCAGTAGGTGGAACAACCACTGGCACAGTGCCTCCAAGCCTGGTATCTATGCCTCAACAAACAAAGGAGCCAGAACAGCAGTACAGAATCGTCTTTGGACTTTTGAAAATGAGAAGAAGCCTGGTTCCTTTTTATATGGGGATTATAAGATCTGTGGTGCTGTCTGGGACCTGTTCTTTACTCGGCGCTACTACACCACCTAGCTCTGAAGGACTTCTAAGAACGAACATAAGGCAAATAATCAATCAGCCTAGATTGATTTAAGCCTTGCTCTGTTCTAGTGCCTGTTGACAACTTGCTGTTTCCTTACTGGAATAAAGGGAAAGAAGTTGAATAAAAACAAAGACAGCATCTGACTGAAGAAATTCAGAGAACTCCCAAGAAAAAGCACGTTACGTGCCTCATCGTGGCCAAAAAAGCAGCAGTATGCCTGGCAGGCATCTCAATTATGCACTCACAGCTTGGGAAACACAGCCATTGCCCAAACTCTGCACATTTGGGTATGCAGCACTTGAACCCGGGCGTCTTGAGGAGCAGGCAGAGACACTGGCCAGAACCTCAGCACCCATCCAGCAAATAGCGACATCTACAATAGCTGACCACACTCCTGAAATCTACATCTGGAATTATCTGTAAATGAGGTGTGGACTGAATTGACCACTACAAATCAAACTGTGCCCCCATGGGTTGACGCGATCTCAGGACGGCCCATTTTGGTGGCTATCACAGCTGTCCCCAGAACAGGAACATACGCACATCCTGCATGTGTAAGAGCACGTGCACCTACGAGATGCACCCGCAGACATGCACAGCAAGGTGAAGTTTCTGCAGCACTCGGTTCGTGGCAGAAGAGCTCAGAGGAGCGCTCCCACGGCACAAATGAGCTTAGCTCCAGAACGAGCAGATTGCAGCAGTCGGGAATCTGCTGCTGTACACCACGCACTCCTCCGGCCTTGGGAGAGCCAAAGCCTTGGAGATATCGCTGAGAGGAGGCTGCGAAGCTGTGCCTTGGACATGTCTGCCCTGACCAGCATGGACCTGAAGCAGCCTGACAGCTTCACTGCAGCCCAACAACAGCCACAGAGCTCTCTTTTTTCAATTATTCCCATTTCTTTGCTGTCGTGAATCACGTTCACAGGCAAATCTTTAAACTTTTTTTTTTTTTCCTCCCCTTTCTGATTTCATAAAGTCGTTTATCAGGAGACAGCCACTGGCAGGCTACCACAGGAGGAGGATCTGAAGAGGGAGGCCAGTCACATTTTGCAATGAACTGATAAAAACAAATCAACCACAGAAACAAATTCCTCAGCTCATTTCAAAGAACAAGCAAAAAAAAAGGCTTCAAGCAAGATCTCTTCTTTCCCC
>NC_034413.1:37498976-37597534 GCF_002078875.1 Numida meleagris | reverse complement strand
CCCCCCCATCACATAGATTTCAGGGGCTGCTTTGAGTGCTTTATTTTTGCGAGGAATAAAAGTCACCACTCCTGATAGATGGCATAGCTCTCTGCCCTGAAGACAGATCAATATTACAGATCACAAATAAAATAGTCAGAAGGATTGAAAACAGGATTTACAACTGAATAGCTACCACACCTACATGAAAATAATAATTTACATTCCATACCACACCCTACAAACTACACATGGGCAGCCTGAAACAGGAAAAGTCACAAAAATAATGGGAAAGAGCAGCAAATTGCGTCCTAACATTATTTGAACTGATATGAAAACAGTAGAGGGGAGGGAAGTATTTCCTCTTGAAACCAAAGAAAATAACCCAGAAGCCTTCAGGGGGTTTAGAGTTTCAGCCTTTCTTCCTAAGACAAGAATCCCCAAATCCACCCGCATCTATGAAAAGCAGCCACTTTCCACAGAGAACACCTTCACCGAGAAGCAATTTTCTGCTAAAAATCAGCTTTGACAGGGCAGCTTCGTCCCGACTCAGGCGCTGGGGGTGGCAGGAGCATCTGACCGGCACAGAAGGGGGATTTGGGGTGCGCAGAGGGAGGCAATGGGGTTCAGGCCCTGCTCCTGCCTTGGAGGAAGGCTTCCCCCATCCTGGGAGTGACCTGGGCTGCAGAAACAGACCAGAAGGGAGAGAGGTTCACGATTCAAGTGGGTGTCTTGAATAATCTGTTCCTATTTTAATGTGAACACGGGTGGTAACATGGAATTACAGTGCGTGGAGGCGGGCTGGCGCGCATGGATTAATGAAAAATAATGAGATAATATGGAGCGTTTATATAGTCTCATTAGGAGGGCTGGATTTCTCCACCAACAGAAATCTCTGGGAAATGGTGTATTCTGGTTCTTCATCCATAATCTCTATAACAGGAATGAAGAGGACACAAGCTATTTTAAGAGCATATTCATTTGAAAAGAGCTTTCATTCTTAGTCTTAATTTTTAAGCAACCAAAGTACTTACGTGCTAATCCCTTCACCTCGTATTTCATCGTATCCAGGGGTAGTGTGGCTCCTGAGGTGTTCTGCTGTGAAAGAAGAATAAACACTGATAATTGCATGCTGGAAATTATGACGTGCTTATCTGATGCATCAGAAGAGACAGAAATGAGCACCGAAGGGCAGGAGGGTAAAGCTGAGTTTACTGAGGACTAACTACATTAGGATTGACTAAAAAGAAAGAAAAAATATCAAGCCCATTCAAAGTGCAATCCGAGCAAAATTTATTTTTAGCCCCTCAATTACTGTGAGTTTCATAATACGATTTCAAGGGCCTTCCATTCCTGCACACGAACACTATTGTGCTCAATGCTCCGCAGTGTCTTAGTGGGGAATGATTCATTGCAGGGCTGGGATTTAGCATTCAAGTGCAGAGATGGAGAAAACCGACTTTGATTCACTGCTTTTTAAAAACACAAATTTGCCCTCGGATGAAGCTTTAGTAATTTCTTGAAAGTACTGCATAAAACTGGAAATCTTAGAGCTAGAGAGGTGGATGCCAGGAACCAATACGTGATGTCTGTTAATGGAGAAAACCATTTTGATTTTGGTAAAGCTGCAGAAGGCTCTTGTCAGAACGTGCTGCTCCAAGCTCACTGCGGTTGTCACCGCCTTTTGGTGACAAGTTCCGATGTGCTGGACAGGTAGGTCAGAATATGTTGCTTACCTGGTTACTAGATTGATCCCTGAAGGGTGGTGCTGCAGTTCAGAAGACCCACTGCAATTACATCATCAGATCCAGCAGAGAAGGCACAGAGAAAACTATCGAGTATTTTGAAACCAGCTGCCTCCTCTACCCCAAATTAAGGCTTGATGACAGAAGAATATGCAGACATTGGTTCATAATCAGGAAAGGGTTCTTTTTCAATAGAATGGCTTTTCCAGAAAAAGTTCTGCAGGGAAAGGATTAGATGTGATTTCCTTCTGCTTAAATAGAGCCAAAATGTTGAGCTTGACCTTGAAGGGTATTCTTGAGAAACGAGCAATGGCAAACTCTCATGTGACTTGCACCCATCTGTACATGTGAACAAGTGTGAAGGCTGGACTTCAGTGACTGCCCGCAGATTTCTAAGACTTCATTCTTCCCGAGTAACACGAGGTCATGCACAGACTCTTTCACGTGCAAAAGACTCATTAGCCTTAATGATTACATCTCATTCAGATTCTGCCAATGGTTCCTCCCCTTATCTTTTCCAAACCTCACCGGAAGCATCTGCAGTCAAGGAAAAGATCTGCATCTGCAGTCAAGGAAAAGATCTCCACCATATGCCGTAAGGGGCCAAAGCCATTTTTTCAGCCTTACACAATGGCACAACCTGATTCCTATGAATCAAGTATTTGGATTGTCGAATTATTTGACTCTTGGGTGCTTCTGAAGCAAAACCAAGGAGCTGGCAATCCTGAGAGAAGTAAAACAGGGCAATTCCTCTGAGACAGTCTTCCTTTAAGTTGCTTGCTGTATGTTAAGCTTTATTCAGATGATATCTGAAGCATTTTCCTTTCTCATGTCAATGATGAACACTTTTATTACCAGGGAGAGGCTGGTTAATCTTTAACCAAGAATTTACAATTCTTAAAACAAATAACAAAACTTAAGAAGTTTCACGAGCTCTCCCTTTTATTCTGGAGAGGTGGTTTTTTTGCTTGTTTGCTTGCTTTTTGAATCATGAATGCCACCAGATTGATAGCTGTGTTATGAAAGTAAGAATGAGGTGAGCAACGTGAACTGCCCCATAAATCCATACTCATAAGATGGCCCCTGGACATGGCACAGGGGAACTCAGCCAAAAACCCAAGCTGAGGGAAGGAGTCAAAGTAATTCCTTAAGTGATCTGAGTGTTTTTCAACACAAGCCGGACCTCAGGCTACTAACTCTTTTCAAAAGCATGGCAGCCCAAGAGTCAGGTAACTGAAGCCACCATATCCCAGAACAGCACCTGAGAGGGAACACTTGTCGAACTTGCGCTGAAAAACTTCATGCGCTGAAGTTGATGGAAAGATCGTTAGCTTCAGTGCACATCAAAGCGGATCTTGGCCCCATTCCCCAGGCTCATAGCCCATACTCATAACCCCAACTCATAACTCATGCAGCCTCTCTACTTAGCTAATAGGATTTGTTACCAGGTAAGAAACGTGATTCCTTTCGGGTGCAAAACTGCCATTCATGTTTCCTGCTGCAAGAAATAAAAATGTATGCATACACCAATGTTTCCAGAAAGCTTGAATGGAAAACCCTTTCATGTCAGAAGTTTATTTTTATTGGTAAAATATTAAATAATATACAGAATTAAAAACTGCACTTACACTTCTGAGAAGAAATAATTCTTGGACAAATTATATGCTTGTTCCTGAGATTCCCTACATTTATTCCAGTAGCTGTGCACTCAAGACAGTACAAACCTTTATAATATAATCCTTTTCACAAAGTATTACAAAGTTTCTGCAGCTTCTTTTTATTTATACACACATACAGACTCACACTCTCACGTGGCTGCACAACACTCACACATGTACAGAGCACACACATACAGACGTGGAACCATATGTATGCATGTAGACTAAGGTGGAAAATAAAATCAAATTAAGTCCCATAGTTCAGTCTACAGCAGTGAAACCCTTTAGCAGAGGGATACAGCTTTACATTGGGGTTGCTCACATGCACCACTGCAATAGTGATCATTTCTGAACTCATTTATAAGGGCATGTTCCAATTTCTGTGTAAAGCAGTGGGGCAAATCCCAGTGTGTTCACTGGATTTTGGAGTAAATTCTGTTTGTTTTTTTTTTTTTTTTTTCAGATTCCTCAATTTGAGCTCAGAACATCTGTCACAAAACTAAAAATCCTGACCTGGGAGGAACCAGGATCAACATCGAATTCGGCACCAGAGTGGGCAGAACACAACTCCGCATGTCACAAAAGATGCTGTGACAAATGAGTCAAGATCTGAAATTATGTTCAAAGATCTTGTGCACTTCGCTACAATCCCACTGCTCCAGCACGGTCCCTGTTGGTGGGGGAACCTATACAGACTACAGCAGATTACCAGAATTTGGCCCTAAAAGCATGAACCCATGGGCAGTCACCCACGGAATGCACTTTTCTTCTTCAACTCAGACAGCCAAGTCTGGGGAAATATTTTGGCAATCCATCAGAATGAGATATGGTCTCCTCACCTTTGTTATTATTAAAAAGGAATATCTAAAATACAAATTTAAGAGACAAAAGTGGCTACTGTGCATGCGCAGCAACTGCCTTTCCAAGAATCTCAATGGGGTTTTTCTTTTTTATTATGTACCTAAATACATATTTACAGAACAAGGGGTTTCAGTCTACCGGGGGAGAGAGGGGAAAAAAGGCATTAAAAATACGCTATATATAAATATGTATAATATGTAAATCAAGTCCCATCTAAACATACATAAGACAAGGACAACTGTAAAGAAGCTTTTCTGGTCTCTCAGGTAGATAAAGGACACAAGTCCTGTAATTCTTATGCAGGCAAATCTCTCCCATTAGAGCAAATGGAAGCTTCGCACTAGCTAAGAGCTTAGGCCTAATCCAAAATCCATCATCAAACTCAATGAATGTCTCCACTGAGTGGGTTTTGGATTGGACCAAGCCATCTTTTTATTTCTGTTATTTTTCCATAAACATCAATACTAAGTGCTTTTTTTCTTTTTTCTTTTTTCTTTTTAAGAGGAAGAAAAGAAAGCTGCAATTAGAAAAGGAAGGAAGAGGCAAGAACACATTTATCCTTAGTTCAGACCACTGGATGTGTGTCAGTGCCGAATACAAGCCAGAGTTAAGGTCTAGGCCTCAGTCTTAACCTACAGCTTCTCACTTTTTGTCAGTCAAAATCTGAATGTACATCGTTACTCAAAACTTATCTTTGAATGTATTTAAGATAAAGCATTTTGCTTCACTGATTTGTGTTGGCTGAGGAAAGGAAAAGGAAACCATTGTACATTAATAAGACATCAGGGGAAGTATTGCACTTGAACCGAAAAATACCCCTAAAAGGTGGTTTTCTTTGTGATTTTCTGTTTAACTAATATAAGCGAATCATCCATGTCTGCAATGAGCATTTTTAGAAAGCAAGACCCAAGAATGAAGCATAAGAAGGAAATCTGGGGTTGGTAACCCCCACCCTGGAATACAACAGTAGTAAAACTTTTTAAAGCATTTTCTTCCAACAGGAAAAAAAAATTATATGACTTTTTCTTTTTACTTTACAATGTTAAATCTTTCTAAACATTTGCATTAAAAGTTTCCAGTATCTCATAAAAAGATATACATTTTAGGACAAAAAATCAACCAGAAAATAAAACCAACTAAAAAGGAAGGCATATATACAATATTATAATTACATCACTGCAAAGTCATCTCTGAAGGTACTCTAGGTCTTTAAAGTGTTACAAAGAGGACGTACCTTAATATTTTTTCTCAATTCAACTATGTTTTTTTTCTTTTTCCTGTTTTTAATATAAAACTACACTTGAGTACAAAAATATGTAAACAGACTGTACAGCCAATGAACAAAAGAACACACACAGACACAAAAAAAAACAACCCGAGACAGCCCCGAGCTATAGGAGATAAGAGCAGGCCCAGACTTAAAGCTAAGAGAAGGAAAAGGGGGAGAAAGAAAAAACAACTGAAAACCAAAGGGAACTGCTACATGACAAAGGAAGGGAACATGTTCAAGCTCTGAGAACACTTGACAATTAGTCAAAGAATCGATCACAGTTTCAGAATCTGAACTACTATGAAAAAAATAACCAGAAGTAAGTCCTTCCCTTGTTACAGCGTGCTCAGAAGCGAACATCCATTTCCAGTAAGCAATGTCAAATCCCAGTAAGTGCATAGTCGGGGATTCAGTGACCTCTACCCCTTCAAGAAGCTTTTCTTATTCCACGTCACTTGAGGTAAAGCTAAATGGCCCAATTTACTGCAAACTGTCCTCTTTGTGCCAATAAGGGCATCATGCTCTCCCCTCTGCCTTGCAGGAGGCTCCCATATTTCACGTCAATGGACAACATGGACTGCAGGCTGCCAGCACACATGCACCGCAAGGTGCAAAGGATTAAGGCTGCTACAGACACACTTGTGGATTCACCTTCACCACAGAACCCTGCTACCGGGTGCTGTCGACAAAGAGCTGGTGGAAATTGCTGCGCTGTACCACTCAGCAAGGAAAGCCCTAATCTAACACATTAAGCACAGGGTTAACTGTAAAGCTTTTTTGTTTTTTTAAACTGCAAATAATATTAGGATGGTCACTGCTGCCCACAGAACAATAAGTGCCATGATGTAGAGGAATGGGACTTTGCAGCAGAAGAGCATGGGCAGTTGTACTCCCAAATGAGGATCGATGTGAGCAGAGCAGTAACCACCTTTCTGAGGGATAGAAGTGAACTGGAGTAACTGGGAATGCTGCATGAGCCTAGAACAGAAAACTGGTAATGATCTCCTTGGCCAATCCTTCAGCCCTTTTCTTAATGGGATAAAAGAGAATATTTTTGCTACAGAGCAAATTCTGCTTCTTCTTTCCCTAATTCCTTATCCATCCTCCCACTGGGATGGTCAGCCCCAGCAGACCTGTGCCGAGGAGCTGGCACAAGATCCAAACTGCGCCAGCACCCTCAGATGCTGCAGGAAAAATAACCAGGTCTGAAACTAGGTCACCAGCCCGCCAGGAAAGCACCAAAGCAATACTGTGCTTCTCACCCAAGTACACCAGCTCATAAACCCATACAGAGGGGAGAGAGCTCCTCCTGGCCTCCAACACGCACCTATCCCATAACATCACCCAGATGGGTTTTTCCTTGTTTGGTTCCAGCAACTGGGGTGGCACTGGCATCATAGTCTCATGGTAGCCCCATAGACCAGCTCCAGTTGGATGCTGGAATGCACCTGGCCAGGGTGACTGCAGACCTTCCCACTCCTACAGCCAGCCTCTTCCTGCAAACCTCACAGCTAAACACTAGGACAGCTCCCTCCCGGCCCAGCTGCCAAAAGGGCACAGGGGTCCAGGATCTGCCTTGCCCGTGGTACGAGAAGGGTTTTACTTTGGGTTGGCTCTTGTGCATTCTGAAAGGGCAGGGCAAGATATCATGAATGACATCATGAACTTTCAAAATGCGTTTTAAAAAGGCACATTTACAATAAAGCATATATCTAATTATACAGTACCATATATATAAATATACTTTCTCAACATCTCCAGCTGCTCTAGACCGTAAGTCATTACTACCACCTATTTTTGTTTATAAAGGATACTAAGCCAAGCTAAGATGTACATTTCTAGCATCAAAGTCAATTTCATCACACTCTTCCTAAAATTCCCACCTTAAGTTCAGCAGATTCAGGTAACAGTGAAGCCTCCCTTTTCCCTCCTTATTACATTATAATGCACAGCAAGAGTTAAGTAAAGGAATATTACCTCATGAGGGAACTGTATTAGTGCTGCTCCTGTCCTTGGCTGAAGTAAGCACCTTTCCCTAAATTGTCTCCAAAGCTTTTCTCTGGAGGAAGGACTGTTCTCTGTCATCTTTCAATGCATTCCCAAATAAGAAGAAAAAACAAACAGTTTAAGAGCCAGACAACAGTAATAACATCCTATTGAAGGCCAGTTTTGAAGGGTTTGGTTGGATTCATGGCCTTCTTCCTGACAGCCCCAGTTTAGGAGTGCTCTTGTAAACAGAACAAAATTTGGGAATTCTTTAAAAATAGAGAATTTCTTCACTGGTAAGTAAATACACATTATTTTCACATGGCTATTTGTGAGCCGTCCCCTCAGACTGTAGAAATTACTACTACTATTAAAAAAAAAAACAAAAACAGGCCAGTTTATAAATTTAGATTCTTTCTCTCTAATATGGACCAACAGCAGTTAATGCCCAGACACCTCTCACATCACTTCATAGATGGAAGCACTTTTTAAGGAGAATAAAATTGTTTTAATCTCATAAGTCACTGAGTAAAGAGCTGGCTTTCCTGAAAAATGCTATATATTTTGATGTGCACTCATAACTGACTGCAAAGAGGGGTGGCTGTAAAATCCATTGGCTGTAACAGCAGATATATAGATAATGCCCTTTGCTCCACGAATATGGATCACATCAAGAGCACAATAAGCAGCCATACTCCTGTTTGAATTAATAGGCTTGTGCTACTCTAAATTGAGTTAGAATCCTGCCATTTTGGATGTAAAATGAAGTGAAGGGGTTTATTGGCAGAGATGTTTGCAGAAATTGCTTTTTTTTTTTAATATAATGAAAATGAGAAATGCACAGGAAGCCAATTCTGAATTTGCAAATGCATATTTTTAACTGGAAACTCAATTCCAAGAATTTCAAGAGAGTCCAGTAAAAATCAGCCAGGTTCGATTTCAAACACCAAATACTTAGAACAATTGGATTTGCAGGCCAAGGATTATCTACTGAAATTCCTAGTATACTCTGAATGACTAATGAATTTGACAGAACTCAACAGCTTTTCTTAGAAAAGCTTGCATGCTTCCACACAGGGGTAAAATGATTTATATAAAACTCTCCACTAGTTTTCCCTAGGCCAACTAGGCAACTGCTTTTGAGGAACCAGGGATTGCTCCTTTCTCCCAACAGTAATGCCAAGTGGGAACTGAACACTAAAACAAACAGTAGTCCAAAACTTTGTTCAAAACTCAAATTGGAATTTAATCTTTTTTCTTTCCCTAGTTCTAGGATGAAAAACTTCACCGAGCCTTCAGAAAAGGACACCGATAATAGAAATTAATGCAAATCACTCAGCTTCTTGCTCTCCAAAAAATGAAGGTTTTGGAAGGTAGCTTTATTAACAGTGTGTCCTCTTCCTCATTCTCTGCTCCTGTGGTATCAATACACAGTACTTCTTCCATACAATTCTTGCATGCTGCCACTAGAATCAGGAGCTGGGCTTGACTGAAGCCAGCTACAACGCCACTGAGCTTCCCTCTCTGATCTCTGAAGCACAGGACATACACTGCAGGAGGTATCGATGAACCATCAGCAAGTAAAACAGCACTCTAACAAGCTGTGGATATAATTGCAAACAACTTATTTGTGGATACACAAATGATGCTCTGTCTTTCCCCAGTCCTTGTGCTTTCCCAAGCACAGGCATAATTTTTTAATGCTTGTTCCCTAGTGCTAACTATCTGAAAAATCCAAAGCCCATATTCTTCCCACTGACAAGAGGGAAGAAAGGACTGTCACATTTCCCACAGACAGAAAGTGATACTCAGCCACCCTTCTTTTTGTACAGATGTGTCTTTTCAGAGCCTCATGCAAGCCCACTGACTTTCAGCACCCTTTCCTTTGCATGTCATTACTAGATACCCTTTGGTGCCCAAGCAGAAATAACAACTGCCTCCCCACAACCCCTTGAGATATGCAGTAAAAGCAACTCCCTTATTCTGGATTTCCAAACACCTGATGATGCAGAGCAAATCCGGCCACCTCCTAAGCCATCTTCCATTGCTCTAGGGAATCAGCCATACAGAATAGAAGCAATGTCCTGCAGTATCTCCTTTTTCTCCCGCGCAAACTCCTTTGATTGCACCAAGTATAAGAGAATGAGAACGGCCTGGAGGACGGCAGCAAATCACCTGCCTGAGTTTTCCGTACGTTAGAATAAGGAAAGAAGGAGGAGGAGGAGGAATCCAATGACATTAAGAACAATGTTGGGAATAGGTCTTCAAATCTGTCATTCCAAAACCTGTATATTCCCAGCCTTGATAGGTCTCACATTACACCAGATGACATTTCTCTCCATATTGTATTATAATTAATAGGCTGCTCCAAGACTTTACCAGCTTCTACTTAATAGCATTTCAGTGCTGGGAAGAAGTCATCAGGTAATCTGGCCATGATCTACAGTATCCTTTCTAAACACAGGTTCTGGCTGCCAAGAATGTCACCATAAAGATTTCAATCGATACCACTCAGCTCCTACTTTCAAATGCTCCGGGTCTAGGAAGGGAAAGAAAAAAAACAACAGTACCCTCCAAACAAAGAGTAAACTGGCATGTGTATGGTGTACACAGATTGAAGTAAGCAGATGGGAACTCATTATGGCCTGATCTTGCTTCCTCTCTTATACTTTAGTAACTTTATATTTTGGAGAAGGTCTCACTGAGCGCACGGAGACCGCTTGCATGGAGGGGGTTAAACTCACACAGCTCTTTCCATTCTCAAGCTGTGCTCTTGTTGCACAACAACAACATTTCAATTGTGATTGGTACAAACAGTTGGGCTTCAATGGCAATCTGTCACATAGGTTTAAGCCCAGTTTTTAACTGATGCAACCTGCAACTTGGGTGGCTGCTGGCTTTGTTACTTTTGGGGGGAGAAACAAAGGAAACAAAACAGACTGGTGTGTTGGTTTTTTTTGGTTGCTGCTGTCCAGTCTGTAGCCCAAGGAAATGATGGAGTTTGTTTCTGCATTTGTTTTCTCTACAGTGAAATTAATAAATTATGAATAGAAATGAAATCTGAATTGAAATCAAAGCACAGCACCTGTGTATCTCCATGAATCAATTGCTGAAGAAGCAGGGAAGGTCATATGCAATCTGTGTGTTTGCAGAGCCAGTGTGCTCTCTAAGAGCAAAGGCTATCCAGAAAAACATGTACTTTCACTCCTAAATTAAAGGAAGTTGATGACATGAAGACAAAAGCAAGTCACTGGTTCAGCAAATAAGATGTCAACCACAGAAAAAATGATCAAGACTCAGATTCTTATGTAGCTGAAGTAGTTGGGGTAGTTCCATTACATTCAGTGTAGCTAAGAGGATTAACGCTGGCCGATGATCTGGGCCCTAGTTCTTTCTCATCTGCAAGTATTAGTTCAGGCTGCTGCCAAGAGGTTAACACTGTGATAATAGAATGAGAAAGTATTTATATAGGCGTATATAGATATATAATTATATTTAATGAACACTTTGCTACTAGTACTTTTGTTATTTTCAACTCTGTCATTTTACAATAAAACTATTTTAGAAGAGCAGCAGAACCTCTTGAGTAAACTACAGACTCTCACCCACTCCTAGGCCACTTACTCTCCCAGAAGCAAGTTTAAACATTATTTGTAAATTAGATTTTTTAAACCATAGGGTGTAACTAAATAATTAAGGCTCCCAAGGGTCTCTAAGAAGCCAGTGAGTCAACAAATAGGCATGGAGTAACAGCAAATCAACAACTCTAAAAAAGGTGCTTCATAAGTTAAGGAAAATAAAAATACAGAGCCTCACACTTACCACAGAAGGCCCTTAGACTTATGAAACTAAACTGCTGTTATGTAGTACAGTGTTAAGACTTACGTTTCTTTTCTTTTTTTCTTTTTTTTTTTCCTTTTTTTCTTTACATTCTAGAGGGGCAATACACACTGCATCCAGGAAAAAAGCTCACCCTAGAAAGTAATTTTGAAAGGAATGATGACTTTGATTCATGCTCCTAAAACCCTAAGCAGTTTTGCTTTAAAAATTATTGTTCATTTTGTAAAATAAAGGCTTCCAGCCACCAAAACCCCACACCATATCTGCACATATAAAAAAAGGCTCTCCTCTGAAATGTTTCTATTTGTCTGAAATTATAAATGAGTGGCAACTCATTAAGACTTTAAAGCGCCTAGCAGAGTTGAGTAACATCCCAAAATAGGACATAATATACAGCTGAGACAGAAACAGACTGCCTTTCAGCTCCCACAAAATACACATCAGGTCACTTCCCAACAAGTGACAGCAACAACAATCCCCCCCCTTTTACCCTTCCCCTTCCTTCTTTCCATTCTTAAGCCAGGCAGAGCAAATGAAATCAAGTCCACAAAAAATAAGGTTAACAATAATATTAATTAAACAACAGCAACAACAACAACAGCAAAAAACAACAACAGCAAAAAACAACAGCAAAAAACAACAACAGCAAAAAACAACAACAGCAAAAAACAACAACAGCAAAAAACAACAACAACAAAACAGGCGCATCAGTGTCTGAGGAAAAGTGGGACTGTAAGTGCAGTATTTCTTCATGTGCAGTTCTTCTACTTCATAAGAGTCCCCTTTGGATGAGAAGGCCTAGTGGAATGTGTGCTCCCCTCGAACAATGTGCGATGAGAACTCATAGCGGTCCTGGCTTCGGTAGCCACAGATGTTGCACTCCAGCGGGTCCCGGTAGCCATGGCAGCCCATGTGGATGGTGTACATGACGTGGTCCAGGAAGAGAACGCGACAGTGCTCACACTTGAAAGCCCTAATCTGCTCCCCTTCTCCATTGATGACCTTGTAGATATCCTTTAAAGAGCCCTTTGAAGCTTTTGTGGCATCCAAAGCCTTGGCATCCTCCTTCATATAAGCCGGGCTTGGCTTCCTCTTGGGGTTTAAGGCAGAGTTTCCTTGGTAGGACTGGCGGTCTTCGTGGCTGCTCTCTGAGTCAGTAGAATCCAGGCAGCTATTGCTCGGGGAGCCCTCTCTATCTTGGGTTCGACTCTTTGGTCTGATGAGGGAGATAGGGCCATCCATGTTGTTCTCGTGACTATCAGCTGTTTCCCTGCTAATGGGCCTTTCTATCCTGTTAGGATGATAGACCTGAGCATAAGGTGAGCTGCTGACTGGGGTCACCTCTGCAATTGTGCTTGGTGTGTGCTGCATCAGGGGGTGAAGTGAGTCAGCTCCAAGGTAGGCGATTGCATTGTGGATGGCTTGGTCCATCATTTGAGACTGCATCAGATCAGACTCTTTTTCATAGGATAGGTTCATATCAAAGTGAATATCTGGATAGCCAAGTCTCATGAGCTTTTCACCTAAGGGACAAGAGGAAATGAGTGAGAAAAATCCATGCAGTCACTCCAAGGTTTCACTGTAAAAGGGATGAAGGAGGACAGAAAATCCCAGCTTGAAGCGAAATGCACTCCAGAGTCCAAAGCTGGCCACAGAATGAAGCAAATAATGTGAGCACCTGACATCTTCAGTTCAAGGTAAAGTACTTCTGCAGCTCATCCCCTTAATAAAAAAAATAACTACCCCCAACATTTGGAACTAAAAAAAAAAAAAGACAAAAAAGTCCTGCATCTGTTGAGGCAGGAAAACATAACAGATAAATCACACATATAGCTTAGTTTAATTTGGTAAAAGGCAAAAGTGACTTTCATTGCCATAGGATAAATACATTTAGAATGAGGATGAAAGCTGATGGATTCATCACTGTGTGAGTCCAAATTCACATATTTTCAAATCAGTGGCATTACAGATACATGGAATCAGAACCACAAACAGGTAGATTAAGTTAGTTACAGGGCATGATGCATATTACAGATTTCCTTTAAAGTTAACAAATTTGCAGCTGCTTACATCAGGACACAGTGCAGCAGCACTGCTTTTCCAGTGATGGCTTTAGAGCGTCAGTAAAAGGAAAGTTCATATAATAACTCCATTTAATTAAATAGAAAAGATTATATGCATAACCGTATGTCTAAGATACAAGATACACTCACCCGCATGTGTTCACACACATGAATATTAGTTAACAGTTCATTTTTGAAACTGATTTAACAAAGTCTGATAAATAATTTTAGTTTTTACTAAATAGTTTAGTTTTTACTGTCTTTGTTATTTTTCACTGCCTCAGAACATAAAACCACACTTTTCTTCAATGGTGTAAGCTAATTAATTCAGGGAATCAATGCATACAACTAGTTAGTCAGTCCAAGGACTAAAAAACTCAAAAAAATCTATTACCTTTTGCCAAAATTGCCTGGAACAAAATGTGTATAAACCAACGTAAGAAACAGAACTGTAATCCCAAATCTCTTCCAAATAGCATTAGTACACTTCTACATACTATCATTCAGCATTTTATTTTAGGCTATAATAATTCCTTCCCATTTAGTGTGGCTTATCTTAAAGTGATGCACAAAGAAAAATAATTTTACATTACCCATGAAACAATCAGGTTATCTTTGGAGATGATGCATCCCTTTTGCTTGGAAACTTAGCCCTGATTAGCAAGGTAATTAAATGCAAGTTTAAAGTGAAGCATGTGAATATTCCTGGTCTCTTCAACAGTATTGCTCATGTGCTTCTGATTAGATACCATATTTATATATCTAGATACATTTCCTATGGCTGGCTGTATTACACTTATAGCTCACCAAAAGCAAGTATAACATATAAAACAGTTCCTTTGTTACACTTCAGACATTTGGAGAAAAATACAGAAAAACTGAACAGTGACAGCTTTAGTTATCTAACATGGCTTAAGGATGACCCTTGCCAAACATCCGCTTTTCAGTACAACTATGGCTGTCCTGCCACCAATAGCATGGATGACTCTTTCGTGGTCCAGTTCCACTTGAAATGGAGCAACTACTTCCCAGGTGGGGTGGGAAGAAGGCTGCAGGAGGCATGTAGTGTCTTTGGCATGGTCGGATAAAAAAAAGAAAATGGAAAAGCCCATTAGGACCCTGTCACCTGCTCTGGTCACCCTTATCGCTCCCGTATTTGAACAACGAACTAGATCTGGTGGAAGAGTCTGATCCACTCTCCAAACATGCTCTCAACCCTCTGTAGACTAGAGAGATCAAGAAATAACACTTGTCCTTTATGGATGACTTGGATGAATGATGCAGACATTATGTTGATTCCTTTTTTCTTCCACATTTAGTGATTCCACCAGACAGCAGAGTAAATGGTAAATTGCCAATGACCTGAATTATTCATTCCTTTAATTATGTTTCAAAGATGTCAGAGCCTTAAAAATGGCACGACACATGTAAAAGTAAAATAAATGATAACATAGGAAGAAGAGGACATAAGATACGGAGCTCAGAAGAAATAATAACAAATCAATCTAACATAGTTTTCAATTTTAATTCATCTTCAGCCAAATCTATACTTAAGAGTAAGTAATCATTTTCAATTTTCATTCCAAACAATGCTTACATTCTATATATTCTTGCCCTACATTACTCAAGTGGAAGAAGGAACACTCTCTGCTGTGATCATCTTACGACATTCAGAAAAAATCCTCAAAACAGGTTTCTGAAGCTAGATCAAGGATCAGAGACATGTCTGTCCTCTGATATCTGTAGTCCATTTTGTCAAGTCTTTACAGCAACTGCAATGTCACTTTAGAGAAAGCCACAAGAAACCCTGGTAAAGTCAGTTACAGTGTTTACCACTGGCTAAGTTTCCTTCTGACCCCCATTAACTAGAAGTTGACTAACTTTGAAGAAAGCTAAACCTCACAGGTTCTGAGATGTGTATTTTTAATACTTACTATAACAGCTGTAGTCTTAACATATGACACACCAATGTCTTCTTTTGTATTCTGCCAAGTTCTTAACCTCAGTGATACTCTGTGACACTGAGTACCACTTTCAAACTGAGACTATGTGAATCTGCTTCATGTGATCAGCCTGAAGTGTCTGCCTCTCCATTCATTGAAAAAGAGGCAAAATGAAGACACACAGGAGTCTGAGTGCTTATGTTATTTTTTCTGCCTCCACTATCTCAAAAGAGTTAGCAAGACTAGTACCTCAATGGTAGATATATAAGCAAGTATCTCAAACAAAGTTAACTCTATTTGCTGTATGGTTCTTCCTTTCCTCATGAAACTTTAGCCAGAGTAGCAACCGTGGTCCATAACGAAGCTCCCTTGGAGACTGCTGATCAGAAAGAGCAGTAAAGTATCAATAGATGCAATATGCAAAGATTTGAGCTTATGCTTACATGACCTTCCCATAAACACCATTAAGCTGTTTTGGAAAGGTGCCATACTTGCAGTATGCACAGGAAAATTTCCTGCAAGCAAGAGAACCATTACAAGTTCTTCCTGACAGAGTTGAACAATATTTCACTGGGGAGAAAATGGGAAGAAAAGTGAGGTCATTGTGAAAAAGAAAGGTAGCAAAGCATAGACTCTGCTGGTTTTCAGCTCAGACACTGATGCCAGGAAAGATCAGACATGGCAGAAAATAAGATACAGTAAATAAGAAAGAGGACACCTTCCCCTGTGGCTGAATCTGGATAAAAAGCTGCATGTTACATAAAACTCTGAATTCCTATCCTCAGAAAAATGGAATACCAAGATATCTGTTATGCTTATAAAAGAAGCAACTTCATCTTACAATGAAAAAGTATACCCTATACAATATAAAGCTATAGTGCATCTCACACAAGGATTTCCAATCGGTAAGTTTGCCTTTCAAGACAGTAACGACATATGACAATAAGCATGTGAGTGGACTCTTCTTTTCTGGTCTAAAAGAGAGGCTGTCATTTGCAACTTCCAGAAACTGATTTTATTTATACCATCCAAAGAATGTGTTGGCTCAGTTGGGAGGTACGCTTATAACATGCAAAACTATACTGCTTATGGCAGCAGCACGGGTACTCCAGAACCTAAGGGAGAAGAAAGAGCGCTCTCACACCCTCCCAGACGAATTCTGTATCCTTGCAAAGACAGCCTTTAAGAGGTACTGCAAATATAATTACATCTAAGTCTGTGGACAACTAATGTGGAAAATAGAAAGAAAAAAATGTTGAGGTGTGAACTGCCCTTCTTCCTCTCGGGGCTGTAAGAGGTCTGAGGTCTAGCACATCAGTTTAAACGTCAGCACATATGACTATTTCACTGCTGATCACAATGTGCAGGGAAGTACAGCACTTAGTAAGACGACAATATGGAAATCTGCAATGTTTACAATTTCTTATAGCTGGATTTGGTTTGTCAGCAGAGAGTCCAGCTCCTATTGTCACAGCCTTTTCAACACTAACTTGTGTCACAGCAGTAAATTAAAACAGAATATACATCCTCCTGTTCTTATCAGCTGTACAGGAATTCATTTCAGCCCACTCAAAGAAAATGGATTAAGAATTAAGCTTTTATCTCAGAAAGACTAATAACAACGTACAAAAGAAACTGATACCTCCTAGCATTCCTTGCATGGGTTGTATTATTTCTTACCTAACCCTGTCAAAGAAGGTGACAGAAAAGAAAGGACATGAAAATTTTCAGCGAGTGCATGGAAGAAACCTAGCACTGGTATTTGGGGATGGCCAGCTGACTGCCAACAGCCGGGTCAGTGTGTCAGTGGCCCCAGGTGAGATGCTGCATGCTGTTAGCCCTCTACTATTCAAAACTATGTGGGTTAGCTTAAAACCATCCTCAGCGGTGATTTAACAAATCTGTCTGAATCTCCATTTAGCTGAGGGGCAATGACTTTTCCAAATGGCTGTCTTAATTGCCTACAGTCCTCCAATTCTCTCTCCGCAAGTGTCCTCAGTGTAGGCACAATGAGTACACAACACCCTTAAAATCTATATGACTGTCCTTCCAGGGAGTGAGTGCGGAAAACACACATTACCTTAGTTCAGCATCTAGCAGCATATACTTAGCCCAAATAACTCTCTGTCCTACCTCACCTTCTAACAAGTTTAACACTGCCTCAGCGACTGTGAAAAGTAGATTTAAGCTACAACTCAACACCAGTAAAATCTTCCATACTGTCTTCTGTTACGAGCTGAAGAACTTTGAGACATCAAGATACAAAGCAAAATAGGAATTCTGGGTCTAGGATTCTAAATTCGGTAATCAAAAGTGATCCAACACTGTTTTATATCCATGAACTAAGAAATTTATCAGGTACAGAACACTGCACTTGGAGCAAGCACTTCTAACAGAAGCAATGTGATTTTGCTTCCTTATGTCAGTATTATCAGACCAGTTGTTGCTAACTCTCAGGAATTAATACAAGCTACAAGTCATGAGATACTTCTTTTTTTTCCACACACACACACATATGGAGACAGATAATTATATGAGTCTTACTTTTTACTTGCTGAGTGAGGAGAGGGAAAGATGACAAGCCTTTGTCAAAAAGACAAAGGGTCACAGAAAAGTTAAAAAACAAAACAGAACAGATTTAAGGCACAGTAAAAAGCTCAAAATTTTCTAAGTCATTTTCATTATTATGAGGACCTTACTTTTGAATGGTCTGGGCTGGCAAAATTAATTCTATTGTTTTCAGAATTTTTTGCTGTGCTTCAACCATCTCAACCGTTGCCCCTCCTTGCCATGATCAAGTTTTGAGAGTGCTACTTTTCCCCTTGGTTTTTTTTTTGGCTACCTTTCACAAGTTCCTAGCAGTCTATATCTACACTCTAAAAATAATAAAAGGCGTATCTCAAGCTTACCCACAAACTTCTGCGGGGTGGAGCTTTTACGCTTTCCCAAGTTGCTTGTCAGCTTCTCTATAACAGCAGGTCTCTCAAAAGGCACCATGGGAATATTGTTGTCCATCACAGGCTCTTGTTCCTTACAATCTTCCATAGGAGGTACTACATAAAACCAAAAAAGTGTATCAGACAAGTCTGGTCTACACTTGACAGATGACACAAAACATTTGAGCTCTGCTGGTTGTGCAACAAGAGCAACACAAAATAAAGCAAGGTGTAAAAATACAGTGGGCATTCAGATAGCATTCCCCTTTGAGCAGGCAGAGCCATGCTTTTTCATTGTCTGTCTTTGGGAACATCTTGATTTGCAGAATCTAAACTTTATGTATTTATTAAAGGACTTCTCTTGTTCTGAATACAGAAGGTCCTATTGAGGAGAAAAGAGAGCTACTGGTACATGGTACTTCAGAAAATTCCCTCTGTAGATCGCATTTTCTGTTTTTCTCCCTCCAACTTGATCCCGTGTTACCAGTGTAACTTTATGGCTACCTTTGTGGATTCACTTAATATCATGCTTATCTTGTTTATCATTCTTATTTTCTTATCACACTGATCTCAATGACTAGAAAACACACAATAGCTTTGCATTCCCAAGACAGAGGCTTCCAAAATGAAGAATGTGTTTGTTAAGGTGTTTCCTTTGTTTCTATATATGAGACTAAATTCACCAAACATTGTACTGAAATTGCAGGATTAACATGATATGGAGATTCCCTTCAGAACCAGTGAAGGAAACTAACAAGTTTTTGAACTAAAGCTTTTTCCCTTCAGACACAGACCTAACAATCAGTAAACGCAAGTCTTTTGCATCTCTCCTCCCACTCTTTGGTACCTCTTAATGACACCAGAAGGGTCAGTGGTACCATGCTGAGGATTAAGCTCAGAAAGCCTGAGTCATCCACAACACGTCAAGTGGGATTCTGTGTGTAGCTCTTCCCGCTGCCCAGCAGCATATCATTCCTTATTATTCTTTAGAAAATAGGAGAAATCTGAGGAGGATTATCAACCATCGTCTGTGTGCTAACGAGATGGTTAATGTATTAAAAAAAAATTATTTGAGAAGAATGAATAGCAGAGAAATAGGAAGTGGGATTATCTGCCAAAGAGTTCTTGTGATTTGTAAGCTGTGAGCGTCCCATCACAGTATCTTCATTAGGTAAATCTTCCAGTGAAGTCACAGCAGCTATTGCTGAGGTAGTAGAGAAAGGCCAAACCCCGCATCTTCTGCTAGTTCTCTCCCATTGTTCCTGTAGCAGCCTCTCATGTCATTTCTCATTCAGTTACTTTTCTTTGTGATTGTGCCATAAATGAGCATCACCAGCCTGCTTTCCTCCCATGTAACTTGACTGCCTTCAGGATCCTAATACGGAATAATCACTCATCTGTTCTTAAACATGTAGCTGTTTGCTTGCACATAATGTATGAAAAATGAGGTGTTAAAAGCCTCATCTTTGCCTTCTTTCTGGTAAGGAAGAGCAAATACCAGGCAATCATAAAGCAGAGTATCTGCTCAGGTGAACTTCTCAATTCAGACATTCATAATAAGAAAACATAGCAATTTATTCATTTGATTCCATTTGTGCCTCTGCTGCTAGGGCAAGCTGAGTACTTTGAGTTTTAGAATCTCCCATATGCTATAAAATGATTTACTCTGCTGCTTTTTTATTTGTATGGGATGCTCCCCCTGAGAAACACAATAGTTTCTCATTTACAAGGCACTCCTGCTGGTATCAGTGAAAGAGGAAGAAAAAGCATAAATATGAAATGAATCTAACATTGCAACAAACTGGGATGTAGCGTTCAAGTGACCTAACTAATACCCAGTGCAGTTTGGGAGGTCTGAAATACTATCATAGATATGGCTAAATTCTTAAGGTTATGCAAACACTCTTTGTCCAGAGCTATCTGCACAAGTTTTACTCTACTCCAGTATTTATTGAGATTTTATAAGAAAGGAATGATTACATCTGTTGATTTTCACTAGGAACTGGTGTCTGACTGTCCATTTAGCTTAACAAATAACAGTGTGAGAACCCTAGTTTCCTGCTCAGTGGCTATAATTGTCCTCACTGTGATGGGACAGGTTTGGACGTGTGTGCCACTTCAAGAATTTCCAGTCCTTGGCATGCCAGATGCACAAGACTTGTAGTGGGAACCTAAGGAGGTGCAGAGGGCTCTAAATATCTCATATGATGACCTGCTGCCTTTGTAGGACTGTATTTGCCCACAAAATCAATTGAAAGCCTAATTTCTTTAGGTATCTGATTAAACCCAAAATTTAGCAACATTTGTATTTCTTATAAAGATTAATAATTGACTAATTCTACTGTTGGGCATATGTGTGCAAAATTTCCTAGATGGAATTTGAAATCTTTCTTCCACAAAGGATGAATAGTGCTAAAAAAAAACATCTGTTCTTCTCTAAAATCAGGCAAAAATTCTGCTCGGACTTTTAAGACTAAAACCATCATCAATAAAACATTCTCTTTTCTATATTTTATGCTGTCAGCTCTTTTTCCTGCCTCTGAACTCAACTCTATAATCACTCAATCACACCAGTATTTGAGTTACAGTGAGAATAAGTTACCAGAACGCGTTTTGTTATGCAGACTTCCTGGGAAAGAGGAGAGATGGAAACAGCCTAAGTGTACTTCACTACCTTGCATAGTAGGAGCTACTGAAGAACAGCTGATATAACTAGCTTTGATACAACTTAGTTTAACCTATGAAATTATAGTATCACCTCAAAAAGACTTTTAATCCAGAAACATTGCATCCAGTCCTTGAAAAGCCAAAGACTGAGAATGTTTCTGTTAAGGGATGTTCTTACTCTGCTATCAGGCCGCGCTCCTGGATGTTCACTCTCCCTGACACAGCTGATGTCCTCAACTGCAGTTAACACCAAATGGTGTTCTTAAGCTCAAACTCTCAATATGCAAACCTGGATGGTCTCCAGAACAAAATCTATATTTTCCTGAAGGCATCAGTGTTATGGTCATACAGATATTTTTCAGTTTTTTCTTCCTCATTTATAAGAAACCACACATACTGTTAAAAAAAAAAAGTTAACGTTCTTCCAGTGAGGAAAGAATTGGGAAAAAAAAAACAAGTCAGAAAATTGCCCAGCATGTGTTTTGCTGATAAATACTTTTGTTGCAGACAACAGACACTAGGCTAAGTCTCAGCTGGTATAAATTAGTATTACTCCATCACCCTCAATTTCCTTTCTTAAGTTCACAATATTGCTATTTAAAAAAGTGTATGTGTGTGCACTGAGAAATGACAGGATGTATTCCCACAGACCCTGGTGAGAAGTACCCCATGGGACAAGCATTTTAACTACATTTTAAGCAACTATGCAAGAGGGGAGGACACAGGGCCATTGTGTATTTTATGTGCAGTTGGCCTTTGAGCCTCTCACAGCCTACGGCTAAGCTCCTTTCTCCTTCTCCTAAAAAGAGTATTCTTCTCTGCTTTATTTTAAGAATTTCCCTGGACTTTTTGCTTTGTGGAGATGGAGAGGAATACATATATATATATATGAGTACAAACCACAGCTAGCATTCAATCTTTCTCCCTAATTGATAATGCAAACATCAGACACACTGCCTTCAGAGGCTGACACTTTCGTCACCCCCAACACACCTCTAGCTAGAATACCACACACACTAATTTCTACCTCAATGGCCAGTACTGCTTAGCTGAGAATGGCTGACAACATCAGGGGAGCTCTCTTGCAGCAGACAGCATGTAAGTGAGCTGCTATGCTAAGCTGGGGACAGGACCCAGCCACAAGGAAGGGCAGCTCAGCAAGAGGATGGAGTGAGACCCAGTGCCAGGAACTTGTGCATTCCTACCCACACACTGAAACCCAGCCTCTCCCTGCCTCTTGCTTCCCCTTGCGGCTTTGGTCAGGTGATCTAGCTGTCTGCAAGGCAAAGATAATTCAAATCAAAGTAAATATTTGCAGCATGCCTATAATTTGATCTAGCAGAGTGCAATGTTTGAAAAACTCCCAATTCTCAAAGGGCTGCCCAAGTTTACTGGAATTAACCTCTGCAACAATAATTTAGACCCAGCACAGCCACTTACACCCAAAAAGCGAGATGCCTGCAGGAATGAGAACACCCCCACGTCCACCTTTTCTGCACATCATGGTGTTAAAGGATTGAACAGGAGTTCCTCTGCCATGTTTCCAGAGGCCAGTGCAAGTGTAAAGATCCAAGTAACACAAGGCACTGATTTTAGCATCTGGAACACACAGCTGGTGAAGGGACTGATCCCAGCTGGGCAGGCCTCAAAACACTCAGAAAAACCAAAGTCCTCATAGAGTATTTGGAAAGACAGCCAGGTAAACTAAACACTAACGTGATGCAAAATAAAGCAACAATTGAAACCTCCAAAGCACATATTCACTCAACACCAAGAATATCCTTTCAAAGTGTGGAAGATGAGAGTGAAGGAAATCAAGGCATTCTTCTGAGTTAGACTGAGCCTTAACATTAAGCAAAGAGCAGAGTAATCATTTATGTACGCTCCTCTGGTGCCTCTACACTCCTTAGAGAAAGGACTTACAACAGAACCATACAGCACACACTGAGCTTCCCAGGTGGGAGCACTGGGATGTGAGGGGAGATTTATTGCTGGCACCCACTTGGATCTAGAACTACCTGGCACTACCAACTGTCATCACTGTGCCCCCTCTAACCAGCATGATGTGAAGTCCCTTAAATTTTCACAAGAAGAGATTTAGTCATGTTTGCCAAGGGGAGAAATAGGTATTAGTTGAATTCAAAGATTTGTTTTACACTAATTCTGCTGAAAAAAAGGAAGTGGTTGTGTGAACATTTCTATTTTAAACCCAAGCGAATTCAGGTTGTAAATAAAATGGATGACCATATTGGGTTTGCACTGGTTTAACTTTGGTTGTTAGAAAAATCAGTGCAAGGTCAGCCAT
The DNA here is from genome assembly GCF_002078875.1 of Numida meleagris. NCBI lineage: Eukaryota > Metazoa > Chordata > Aves > Galliformes > Numididae > Numida > Numida meleagris. Next base: position 37,574,281 of record NC_034413.1, on the reverse strand, counting down.
TCAAACTTCTTTGGGTGGACAAGGTTAAAGACTTACCTCTCTTGTCATAGCATTGAGCAGCTTAGAAAAGGCTTTAGATTTCCTCAAAAGCACACTAACAATAGTAAACCCATTTAAAATAAATTACTGAAAAATAAACCTGGAAGTTGAGCAGAATTTGGGAAGAACCTCCATAAAGTGATTTCTGAAAGAGTCCTGTTGTCACAGCTCTATTGGCCAACTGTTATTTCCCTAAGAAAATACTGGCTGATATCATCAGCTACCTGGTTAATCAGGTAGGCGCACCCTTGTAGAGGGAAGAGCATGTATTTTGTTGGGAACGGAGTATGTGGTTAAACTACTACTATCAGCAAAGTGCTCCATCAAGCACAGAACGGGCATCTGTAAGATCAGCAGAGCCCTAGGATGAGTCTTTCTAACGACTTTTACACACATAAAGTCAGGCCTAATATAGGTAATCACCAACTTCAAGATCTTTGAAGTCATCCATTAGATTTTAAAGATTGATTTTAACCTCCAGGGCATCTAAAAGTTAGTACTTACTTAATAGAGCTGTATAAACATTTTGGATTATATGCCTTTATAGACTTGAAATGTTCACAGTACAGTATTCAAAAAAAATTTATGTGATTTCTTTTTCCACCAAAAAATAGTCCAAATTAGAAATGTTGAATAGATTTCATTTCAGCTTGTTTGTTCAGGTTTTTAGAAGTGACCTTTCAGAACTTTTACATAATTGATTTCCAAATGACGCCACATGACTATACTCAACAATGAAAAGCAAAATGGAAAAAAAAAGTTCTTTCCCCTTTTCATTTACCTACTGTCTTCTTGATATTCTCATGTTTATGGTGTTTTCTACTCATAATGGAAAAAGTATAGTTTTTATATTTCCTCCACAGTAAGAAATTATAAGTACTTCAAGTACCAAATACCTAAAGTTAATTTTTAAAAGTTAAAAGATGTTGAGTTTCTGAAATGCTGATTTTGAATGAAAAGAATTGAAGAATTGAAATGAAACTATTATTATTTACCACTGCAAATATACCTACAGCCTTGCAGTCAGATGTTATGCTTGTTACCCACACCAATAGCTACAGAAATGTTTGAACACAAATTCAGAGTTTGACATTTCTTGCTTTCAACAATCTTGCTGGCACTCTTCAGTATTTCTATATATTAACACATGTAGCATTAGCATAGTAACACTAACACATGCAAATGCATAAACATTTTTTTTATAATTACTTTCAGCAACACTGTTGACTTCATGGTGCTTTGGAGTAAAAAACCATCCACTTCTCCTTTTTACTTTTTTTTATAGAATATATTACTATAAGGAGTAGAAATAATGACCTCTGTGTATGTCTACCATCTTTACCTCTTAAAAGTACCAGTCACTTTCACCAAGGAGTGAAAGAGGATTCGTATGTTCCTTAGTTTTTATGGTAACTTTGCACGGGTGCCTGTATCACTTTAACATCTGCATACTTACCTGTCTAATAATTGAAATACCGATTACAAAAAAATCAGCAAAAAAATGCTGTTAAATCAGAGTGAAGATTTTAGCCCATCTTTTCTCCTCCTGCATATCTGAGTGCAAGCAATAGATAAGATGGAAGTGACGCAAAGCACAAGGGAAGCAAGAAAAAGAGATGGAAAACCCCTGCAAGACGTACTCCAAGTGCAAGAGACTTCAAGGCATGGTGTCTACCCACCGTGGTGACTCAGGACCTGCCCGGCAGCCTCCATGCCAATATTCTGCATATAGTTGTGGCAGCGTTCCTTGTGCTCTTCCAGCGAACTGCGCTGCTTGTAGCTCCGGCCACAGTAGTTGCACTTGTGAGGCTTCCCCACTGTGGAGAGAATGAGAGTGTCAGGTCAGATCCACAGCAGCCCATCTGTGCTACCAGCATTGCATCTTCACACCAAACCGCTCTTGAGATGGAAAGACAACTAAGAAAGGTTACTCAAGTCCCATGCTTCTTCCCAGCCCCATTTCCACACATACACACACCTCCCACCCACTGGGTACTTGGCTCCATCAGCTTTTCACACTAATGCGTGGTATCTGCAGAAGCAACAAGAGGTGGACTTGCTGATCGTAAAGCAAATAAACAGACTACAAGAGGGGAAAACAACCCAAACAGTTGAATCACATCCCGGCACTGCCTCTGTGTCACCAAGTCTCATGGGAAAGAAACTTTTGAGGTGTTTTGCCCATGCCTTGAGCAGCTGCTTTCACAAAATTGCATTGCCCCAGTGGCCTAATTCTGCTTTGAGCTGGGGAAACCCATCGCATGGCACAGAGGAGTTCTCTCAGTGAAGCAGCTTTGCCAAAATTACCAACGGAAGGTTTGGAAAAAAAACAAAACCCAGACAACAAAGTAACGTTGGTAACAGCCCCTGTTACATGTCAGAGCTAAGCTGTCACCAGTAATTCACAGAAACCAAATAACATGAAAAAAAAAAGAAAAAAGCTGAGTACAACAAAAATCGAGCCAGATGAACGCAAGATATAACTCCAATTTTTCTGTGAGTGCGTTTCACTCAGGAGCAATATGAATAAATGGCAAATGCCTCTTAACGCACGCAAAACCTGGCACCAGATTCCCATAAAGTACATCCTTTTCAGAGCATGTCATTAAGAAACCACAAGAACGGCCTAACCCAAGGCCAGAAAGCTAGCCAGAAGTGCAGTTTGCCAAGCCATGCTAATAAAGGTTTTTAACATCATTCCAGCTTGAAGAACACAACCGTTTATTCTCTAATAACTACAGAACTACTATGCCAGTGCTGCAAGTTCCGTAAAACACCACAGGCTGAGATTTTCAGGGCTGGCTGAAGGATGGGAAAGGTCAAACTTCTCAGAGAGTTTTCAAAATCTTAGGTAAGAATTTTAGTTTCCATCCAAAGACATAGAGAATATCCTCTTTTGGATAATATGCATATTTCTATTGTGTTTGTCCCAGTCTTGAAAGTTTTTCCTTGTCATTTACTTAATGAAATCTAAGATGGACTAATGACAGGCAAACTGTCTGTCACCCCTAGGCAACTGGATCCTTCCTTCCATTGTAGGACAGACCTAGGGCTGCTTCAGTGCTGGGGGGAGATGAAGGGGGCACAGTGGGAGGACACCCATAGCCAAGAAGTAGTTGGACAGGAAATTTTTTGTGTTAGCTTGGTGTCAGATCAAGAAATCTAACACAGCTGAAGGGATTAAGCTAATAGATCCAAAGAAGGGCTGAATTAGACCACCCAGTTTGGCTATGCCAGGTTTTCAAAATCTTAGGTGAACCATAAGATGCAAAGGAAATGTGTGATTGCTTTCAGCTACTCAAGAGATAGATGCTATTAACTACACTATCATTTAGTACAAACAAACATATTCTCTTACAGGCTTGCAGGAGAAAAAAATCGATTCAACAATAATAATAAAAAAAAGCTGGTATTGCCCCTCTTCAAATTGCTGCTACTTGCATTGCAACTATTTCACAAACTATTCCTAGACAACAAGGCTGAGCTTTCCCAGTGGTATCTGGGACAGACAGCTACCCAAATCCCATCAAATTTCAAGGCTCATAAGAGACGATAAAAGCTAATGACAAAGGCAAGACTTCTACATGCAGTATGGGATTTGAGGAACGCAGCTGCCCAAGGAAAGAAATACTCCAGCACGTGAACTCCTTCCTCCAGGGAGAAGATAGGAGAATAAACAACAGGTGACAAATGTTAGCCACGTTGCCTAATACACAACTGGAAGTTGCTCAAACAAAACAGGGAAGAACAAGTTTGTGAATTCCTATTCAGCAGACTTGAATGTAATTCCCTTGGGTTCGTTTGCAAAGTTGGTCCCCCAACTCTCCCCGCTCTACAGATGCAATTACATCATAGCTTTGACGTGACACAGGGAAAAAATGATTTATTCTATAAAATCACACTAAATGACTGCAACTTGGGTTACGCCCTTGATCAAGTCAGTCCCCAATGGAATAGGTTCCAGTAGCAGTAGTTTGTGTCACCAGCAATGCTCACAATCTAGATGGTGACAAATGCAGCTAGCAGGGGAAGCAGTTACAGTCTGGATTTTAGGAACCTAATGTCAAGACAATGTCAAGACACTGAAATAGTCACAAATTTCCTCTTTTACTCTAATCAAAGTAACTCACGACAAAAAATATGTTTGTGGATATGAACATTACCAGCAGGTGTATATTTTTCCATTTTTTGTGTTACACAATATAAAGATGTAAAAGTGTCTTAGAGAATTAAGTTCCAGTGATCTTCTCAACAGCGTCTTTTGTTCCACATAACAAACCACCAAATTAAACCACGTAGCTGCCAAGAAATATTTCAGCCTTTGTCAGTGAAGGTATAGTAAATAAAAGTTAACAGTCCAAAGTTGTCCCCAAAACATATGGCTGTGTTCCTGGGCACAGGTCCTGGTCTTTGCAGAATTCAACAGTGCTATAACCACCAAAAACCTTCTCAAGGCCACACCAAAGGCTGCTCTTTCAGTGAGTTCTTCATGGAGCCATCCAACGCTTGGCTCAGCTTGCTCGGCATGAAGCTGATTTCCCCAAGCTCCTGATCAAGGACCTTGACACAGACTCGGCATTCAGCACTGTATGTCATTGTACCAATGGCAGTGGCACCCAGGAAAGGTGGTTTGGAAGTCCCTGGTTTGGGGTAGTTATTCCTGTATCACTTTTAGATAGAAAATTACCATCACTCATTCTCATAAAAGTGACACAAGCAGTGAATGCAAACAAGCCCAAAATCTTGAGAAATCTTCAATTTGTTGTTGAACTGGGAAAGACCAGGGCACAGGGTAAAACCCAGCGGCCATATCTATGAAAAAGCTGAGTTGAATACAAAAAATACACCTTATTTTTCTTACTTATATGTCAGAGTTTCCACACATTTAAGCTCAGATTCATACAGACAACAATGTGGCACAGAAAACCCACAGTGGAGTCTCAGCCTCAAGTGGAAAATATTATGACAGTTACACAGAAAAAAGACATTTCAATTTGAAGTAGATTTTTTACCATGAAACAGGTAAACCACTTGCTGAAATTCACAGAGCAACCAAGTTTGCTCGTGAAATGAAAATGTTTGCAGGGAGGAGTGGAAAGAGGAGGAGGAGACAAAGGCAAAGTGCTCAGGAGCGAGGAATATTGAAGTCCTTGTGGGTGAACTTTGATAGCTGAGAAGTTTGCAAGCAGCAACAATGAGATAGTGAAACACTCAGGTCAATACTGAAGACAGAAAGCAGACTTGGGCCTAGGGAAACTGCTTTTAAGTCATAAAAGAAGGTCAGTAAAAGAGAAAGAGCCTGTAAGGCATTCGCACAGCATTTTTTTCTCAAAAGAGATGGGAGTGCATAGCAGAATATAAAGTAAGTCAAAGGGAAATAACAAGGCATCTCAGGTAATACCTTGCCATAAGCACACAGCATGAGAAAGGCCTACAGAACAGGTTAAGAGCAGCGATGCGCTTCATCGAGCTAAAACCCTTCTCCTGTTAACACCAGTGGCAAAATATTCCCTGGTTTCAGCAGGCAGAATTAACTACTCCCACATTTCCCTGTTTTGGGTATCACATTCTTCTCTGCAACAGCATGGAGAAGGATTTCTTTCTGTCCATCTGTCCAGCTCAGGCATTAACAGCACAGCTCATACAGGAAAATGCATTACTACAGCCGCATTGCTCGGGTCCTCTCAATGTAAGGAGTATTAAAACATCATAGAGCCTTTACACTGAGCTTTCTATCAGCCTGGAAGCTGCCCAGGATGGGCGATGCTCTGCAGATAATAAAGTACCTACCACAAAGGAGTCTTGAACGAGGCTTATTGTGGCAAGATCAATTTTAACACCGAAGTAGGAAATATGATTAAAGCTCTAGGCTGGGACTAGGGAGCCTAGGGTTCAGTTCTTAGTTACACTACAATTTTGTGACTGCAGGCAAGTTACTCTGATTTCCCATGCTTCAATTATTCATACATATCTTGAAGGTAATAATTCCCTTCTTCACAGTATGTAAATGAATTCAGGCACTTTGTGAGAGACACACAGGCTAACTTGGTGGAGTTTGCAGAAGTAGGTAGACATAGAAAAACATGGTCCATATCTCTATTGAGAAATTAAGGACTTAATACACTGATTTTATTAGATATGGGAGTGAACACCAAAGAGCAGAAGGAGATATTTAGGATGGCATAGAGTAGAGGTTCAAGTGGGAATAAGAAAATCAAATCAGAGAAAAAAGTTGGTGGCACATTAGGCCATTTGCAGGCATGGAATCCTTCTGGACTGTGAAATGATCAGCCCAGAGAAATGTAGAATGCCCTTTAGATTCTTCCATTTCTTTTGATGCCATGGAAGACAAAAAAGAGGGCTGGGGTAGTGTTTAGATGTTGGCAAGAGAACTGAGGCAGTAGAGATGTGTTGACAAAGCACGGTCCATCCAGTTTACAGCTGCAATGTAACAGCACACTTTGTGTGTCCAGAGCTGCCTATCCCAAAGCCTCTCACACAAAATATTTACATAAGTAATAGACTTTTGAACACATTAATTAAAAGAAAAAGTGAGACCTAATCCCATGCTAGCTCTGAGCAGCACATAGCTTTACAAAGGAAACTGCCTCCCACTCTGATGCTCCATCTCGCTGCTGTGCTTAATGACTGTAAATGTGTTCATTGAAATTCATGAGGGCTCTTTGATTTTTTTTTTTATTTTTGTCATGGTTTTGTGATTTTCGGTTATTGGTATTCCACATCATAACATCATGTAGTGGACATACCTAGTTCAGAAGAGAAGGACTACTACAGTCCTCACGGTACTTTGCTCCTTTTTTACCATTTTCCAGCCGGAGAGAAAAGATAGAAGCTCGCAGTATAAGAACTTGCAGATCACGAGACCTTGTCCCTTTTTCCGCCGTCTCTCGTCTTGGCAGCACCTCGCTCTCCAGCCGTCTTATCGTCGGTAGTAGAGTAAGGCCTACCTTGACTTTGGGACATTCTCTCTCTCTGTGTTGGATTTATCAGCTTAAATTGTAATTATATTGTATTATAGTGTGTTGTTTTGCATTCCGATATTTTATTTAGTAAATTAGTTTGTTTCTCCTCAGATTGTTGCCGCTGTTCTTTGCTCTCAGGGCCATCTCCCTACCCTTTTCCCCTTTCCCCTTTTCCCGGGACGTGGGCCCTTGGGTCCCCCGTCCCCTTTGTTACGGAATCGGGCCTAACGCCCGTAAACCGTTGACAATTTTTTTATTTTTTTTTTATTTTGGCCCAGGAGTTTACATACAGACACAAAATAATCAGTATACACCTGAGTTCAGAAATAACAAGTCCCACAGCTAATCCAATACTGTCCAAGCCAACCTGCATGCAGAGGTCACAAGATGTAAACATCTAACATATATCTGCAGAGCACACAAACACACCAACTTGTGACACACAGCCTTGAGTGCCTCCACCTTAGAGTGCTCAACTTACAACATCTTAAAGCAGCCTGATTTTCAGAAATAACCCATTCTATATTCATATTATGATAACTTTGCCATAATCTTTTAATGCTTGTCAGTTCTGACAGAGGCAGCAATACCTGGAGTATGTGCCAATGTCTCTGCACCGGAGTGGCAGCTAAATGCAGAGGTACTCTGCTCTACCACTGGACTTTAACACAGCTCTAAAATAAAAGGCCTGCTTGCTAATAAGCTGCAGATCCACTGAAAGGAAGCCTCCTCCTATTGTTTGATTTGGAGGAAGGGAGAAAAGACAAAACATCATAACTTGATTACCGGTAACATTACAGGAGTTCCTTCTTCCAGCTATTTGCCACCTCCAACAGCAGGAAGAGTTCAAGCCATATGTTTTGCTTTTTTTGATTTTTAGAAAGAGGAAGGTGCTGGTTCACTTCTTAACAATTGACCTCTGACAGAGATGCAGGGACCGCTGTGGACCTCGTGAGGTTCTGATGTCTCTTCTTTCACCTTTTAGGCCAAATACCAGGGTTTATGAGGTTGTGGGAACAGATAGGTTCATCAGGTCACGCAGGATAGGAGAGACCAGCCAGATAGATCTGTGCTTCCAGATGTTTCCAAGCACTTTAGAATCCTCAGTGGACTCAAAATAAAGCAGGACAACAACAGAGATAGTGCACTTGACTCACTTTATGACCTCAGAGCCCAATGCCTCTTAGTACACATAATCAATTGCCTATCAATACATATACAGCTGTTCAAAATACTGTGAACCTCCCAGCACGTGAAATACCTTTTGCCCTGACTTTTTGCACAGCAGCAGTCAATGGAAAGTTATTTCTGTCAACAGCTATCCCGTGCTATTACAGCAGCACTAGCCAGCTAGTAGCAAAACACCACGGTACGCTTGTAGTACATCAGCAAACAGTAAAACAACAGCAAAACATTACACCTACACACCCTTTGTTTTCTACGCACCCCTGTCTTTCCAATAAATATCTCCAGTGCACAAAACAGCTGCTTGACACCTGCATCTACCTGCCAGCTGCTTATGGTACTGTAAAACAAGCAGCTAGCAGAGCAGTGCTGTGCTCCTGACGCTCAGCCCTTCCTTCTGTGGCAAGTGGTGTTAAATAGATTATATATAAGCTCCAAGGACTTCATCCATGCAACATTTTGGCTGGAACAGACCACAAATACATGTGTGCACACAGAAAAGGACAAGCAAATATACTCATCAGTGCAAACTTCCAAGTGACTACACCTTTGTATATAATGCACACAGGCCAGAGTGCAGTGTAAATCAAGAGTACAACAGCTGTGGCACTGGGGTCCTTATTTGTACCTTCAGGTACTGCCTGCAGCCTTTTATTCCTTTAGTAGCTCACTGTGATTTATCTCACAGCTTCTAGCAGTTATTGGCTCTGCTATTTAATCTGATTCATTAGATTGTGTTTATTTATTAACTGATCTGCACAGTTTTACAGATAAAACAATGTTCCAATCTGCCACAAGGGTTATAAATAAGTAGGCAGCACCTTTTGTGCCAGAAGCTTAACAAACAAACAAACTCCTGTTTCACTGGCACGATCACACAATTACTGAAATCTCCCTAACCATCCAGACCAAACCATCCTGTCACAGTCTCTCAGCACCCATTAAATAAATTAAAAACAGAAAAGCAAGAAGTTTGCATGCCGTTTTCTTCCTTTGAAGCACAGACAACAAACAGGTTCCTTTACAGGTTTGTATGCTGCATCTGTGTAGAACTATGTATGAAAATGGAAAAAAAAATCTATTTGTCTAAATGAAACCATGCAAATAAATCAAGGAAAATATAGGTAAAGGAGACCAACATTGTACTTATTTCTGAGAAGGACATAATCCCTAGTTACTTGTTCTGAATTCATGTCCCATAAAACACGTATTGCAATAGACAGAAGCTCTCATCACATATTTCTCTTGACTTAACTCTCTTACCTTCAAAATAAGAGCTTCAAAGCCAGCAGAAAGGAGCTGACACTCACTTCAGTTGGTATTAATGGCAACAGAGCACTCCGATCTCCCCTTCATTTGAAAGTCTTAGCACAGCTGTTCTGCACTTGTGCCGAGAGCCCAGTGTCCTTGTGCCATACCAACACGTCCCAGTCTTTCCATGCACCCCTGGCATTCAGCAGGGGTGTCTCAAGAATTTTACAAGGACTCTGAAATGGTTAAATACTACTAAAAAGAAACATGTTTAAATAGCACCGTGGTGGTGAGATAAACTAACAAAAACCAGGAAGACTACAAATAACTGGGTGTTTTTATCACTTTGCCGGCTTTAAAATTGCTTAAAGGCAACTAAGCTTACTGCAACTCACTTGTAGAGGGTAAGAGGTCCTGCGACAAATACAGGAGCTCACTGCTGCAGTTCAGTGGTCTGTTCTGGACAGGAATCTCCTCCTGCAGTGCCATCTCTATACCTGGAACTGGGTGGAAGCAGGACGGAGGTTAAATCTTAACTGTATTTACTAGCTCTGTACTTTCCACTCCACTTCAGACCTTTAACATGATATTAAAGTTGACTTGATACGTGGAGTGTTCACCGGTTTATGTAACAAACCTTCCAAAACACCGTCTTCTCTTCAGTTTAAACCTGCTCCAGGAGCACAGCAAAGAGGAACGATGAGAACATGTTTAGGTGGCTCTGTTGTTCCTCTGCCCTGTCCTGCCTGCTCAGTGGCACAGCTAAGCAGGAGCAGGAGGGGACCCACACTTCAATGGGAGTCACGGCAGGCAGCGGCAGGCTCCAGGGGGAGAGGAGCAGCACACAGCCCAGCACTGGGTGTGGATACGTCGGCACACAGCAGGAATGCTGCTGGACAAACACTCCCTTGAGAAGCTCTCGTTTGTTTTTTTTCTATTTTTTCTTTTCTTTCTTTTTTCCCCTTTGTACCCAAACAAAACAAGCACAGACATTGGGCCAGATTCATAGGTAGAATAAATGGAAGTAACTCCCCGATGCCAATTTACATCAGCTGCGTACAGTTCAGAGTTATTCCAAGCGCAGCAACTTTGCATATCTTGCAGGAGCCCTTCAGCATTTCATTATAAACTCAACAGAACCTTTGAATTACTTGAAGCAAGCAGTGCCAAATGTAGTGTTACCAGTTATTTTATACGATCTAAACAAAGGGGGAGAGAATACTTGACATTTAACTTTCACTATAGCACGAAATAGTTTTATTTTTCCTGCACAAAATCACCAAACAAGCCCTTAACTCCAAATCATTCCTTCTCATCCCATGGCAATGAGTTATACCTATACATTCCTTCACGAGAAAAACCTATTTCTCTTTGCACCTGACCCCTTTTCAGCTTTGTGTCTGATATCAGGAGATTTGATGAACAAGCTCCAGTTTCCCTTACTTAAGTAAATTTACTCTTTTCTTGTCAACGCCATAAACAGAGTTTTGGAAGCAGACTATTAGCAGCCAGCTGCCATAAAGATAATAGCGAGAAGGAAGAAATAATGTTGACAGTTCCTCTGCTTTTCCCAAGCACTGGAGCTGGGAGTTTTCACTTATTTTGATCAAGGCCAGCAATGAAGCAAACCTTGCTTCCAAAAACAGGTCAGGCAGCAAAACTAATGGGCTCCTTTGGGACATGAAAATTTTTACTCATACTTTCCCTATTGCCTAAGAACAAGCGTGGTCTGTGCCACTGCGTTAGTCTCGTAAATACCTGCTGTCCAAGCATGGGTTTTGTAATCTCTTGCACAGATGTCAAATGAGGACTGACTCCTCTCACATTTGTAGTTCTCCTATCTGCTCGCATTGCTCTCTGCCAACATGCCTGACATAGATTTTACCACTAGATTACAGAAGAGCTTGAAGTAAGGGTGAGACAGGGAAATAAGCAGACAGCACCAAGCTCAGCTGTGCTGCCTACTGCTGAAAAGGCTCCTCCAGCTCACTGCACTTCTCAGCATGCAGCGCTTACTGCAGCTTCATTAAAGCAAAGGAATCCAAAACGAGAGCTGGATAGATGCCTCCTGTCCCACCATGGTTTCCACCACCAAAGATCTGGAATCATGCTGCCACTTGTGGAGTTCACTGCTCCACGTTCAAAGTTAGCCACGGCATTTAGCAGGGGGAAAAAAAATCAAGATAATTTCTTGATGAGAACAATTCTCAGCAAAGCAAAAATTAACATTAAAACTGTCTATCAGAGGACAATCTGATCTTTGAGAAATGAACCCAGGCTTCTGGACAGCTTCTGTCCTAGTGCAAGCCGATACATATCAAGTGTCTATGTCTGACATTGAGGTCACATAAATCTCTTTTGGGTAGTAAAATCCAGCAATTCCTGTTAGCCTCAATACCTTCCCTGGATTTTCTTGTAGAACAGAATATAAATAATGATAATGCCAGAGCACTTGCAGTTCCTTCGAGTTTTTTAGGTTCGGTCAGTGTTTCAACGAGAAGGGAGGGAGGGAAAGAGCAATGATTTGGGATTTTAGGGTGTTTCTTTTTTTGGTGTGATTAGTTTTGCAATACAAGCTCTGGATAGTTTCAGAAAGTGTATCCTGGCTGAAAGAAAGCCAGACAAAATGAAAGGAAATTAAATACGGGTGTGAAATTAAACCAAAAGAAAGTAAAAGAATAGGAAAGAAAAGCATCTACTTGGGCTGAAAGAGAGAAAAGCTGGAAAACACAAGACACAGCTCTCTAAACATCCAAAAATACGTTTAAAAAGGTTTCCTGTAAAAGCAGAGAGTTTTGGAAACTCTGAATACATTTAATTGCATTCCTTGATGAAAGAAAAGAAAAATCATAGTGAATCCTTCACTACACTACTCAAACTGGCGATTTCACTGAGAAGTCCGAAGCAAAAGCAAAAGGGTGTAAAAAATCTCTTGCTTCACAATACCTGGGAGAAGAAAAAAGAAAAAAATGGTTCATCCTTTGCAGAACATGGTGGGGGCAGCAAAGCTTCTTTGTCTTTTTGTCTTGGGCTTGAACTTGGGTAGAAAAAACTGTCTCTCCCTCTGAGTTCTATATTACCTGACACAAAATGGTCCTTTCCCACCTCTTCACCAACGGTGCAATCCTATCGCTGTGACCATATACCAGCCAGCTCAAATTCAGCCTGGAATTTACGCTGATTAAGGCAGAAATCTTGTGCTTCTGAACTAGATCTTGCAGTCTCTTGAAGTTGGCTCCTCGTGAGCCCTTGGGCCAAACTCATCATTTGCAGAAGACTAATGATATGAACATGATGGATACATTTTTCACAATATAGCTACTGTGGACATTTTACTGCAGCATGTAAAGTCAAACAAAGCACATTTTCTGATGGATGATCTATTTTTTGTTGGAATGAAGCTGCTCAGTTCCAAAGCATGCCAACAATCCATCCTTTCATGCTACTCTACAGTAATGCAGCTATGGATGTTGAGACAGATCTGATCCTACAGTGTTACTAGCATCTGTAGTTCTCCCCTTAGCAAGCTATGATACTGTAACTTCCTTCAGCTTCCAGCTCCTGGAGTCAGTTGACCAAAGGGAAAGATTAGCTTACATGTTTTCTCCCTCCCTCCCTCACTTACAAAGAAACATCTTTAGGTGAATTGAAAGGCCAGTTTATCACCTTTCACTGTCCTCATTTGTTACCATTTGTAACCTGGAGTGTTCAGACTCATTATTTTATTTTATTTTTTTAATTCTTGGAGTTAGAAACTTATCAGTAGCGTAAAGTTTGAGGAATTTTGCCAGCATTAATGCAGTTTCTTCAGATTAGTACAACTATAATTGTTATCAAAAGCACAGTTCAAAAACACTTCTGCGTACAACCTACTTTCCTATTGGAAATTTTTTACTTTCCTGTTGTTTTAAAATCTACTGTTGTTGAGATGTCTCTCTCCCTAAATGTGCCTTTACTTATGCCTTAAATCATTTCCCTGTTCCATCCTGGTGTTTTATAGGAAGAAAACTAATATTACATATGAATCACAGAATAATGTGCCTCCTACAAAATACATCATTCTATTAGGAACACATTTTAAGAGGCACATTTACTGCGCATTTAATTTTCATTTACAGTATGTGCTCTACATCCAGCACACTGCCTATATCAGTTTTAGTTTTCATAACCTATTCCTGACACCTAATACAAGCTGGGAGTGCTGCTCCAGGATTTGGCAAGAAGGAACAGGTTGTGGATGGGCAGGTTTTTCTGACTCACCTACACGGATCAACAAGGAAAAATAAAAGGGAGAGCATGGAGATTGCTAAGGGAAAAAAAAAGAGAGAGCGTGAAGGGGGAGTGACGTGTTTCTGTGGATGCAGTGTGTAATGCAGCTGGCAGCCTGCCGGCTCGCAGTGCCACTGAGTTCCAGACATGCCAGCCCAGCTGACTCAGCTCTTAGGAAGAAGGAAAGAGGAGGGAGAGATTTCACAAACGTTTCTGATTGCCAAGGGATGAAAGTTGCTAGACTCTCCTTGAGGATCTTCAAGGCTGTCTTTTGCTTCAGGGATTCGATTGGTGTCCGCAGAGAGGGACAAGAGAAAGACACTCACTCAATAATCTCATGCAGAACTGCTGTTATTGAATCATGCCTCTACGGCTGCTGGAAACCCAGCAGCACAGCTCCAGCCCACAAAGCACAAGTGTCAGCCTTTCCTGGCCAAAGCTAGCTGCTCTTAGACAAGCCACTGTCTCCAAGGAGACCAGCAAAGCGCATGCAGCTGAAGGGTATCCAAGTGAGAGAGAGTCTATGGCCCGTGTAGCTTTTCTATATAAAAATTTCATCATCAGTTTCTCACCACTGCATCCTTTATGTGTGATTTATTTACTAGGAGTAGCTCCAAGCCCTTAAAGGGCTCTGCCTGTCTGTGAGAGCCACTCTGTCCCATGCATTTGAGAACAGCCCAGGTCCTGCTTGGCTGTAGGGGAGAAGACTGCTTTCCCAGACTTCCACTCCTAAATGAGAAGAGGTAGGAGCAAGAAAATAACTATCTTCCAACACTAAGAACTGCAACACAGACAGGCTAAGGCCCATAGTGTCAAAAGGCATACACAGCCCATAATTCTCACTGAAATCAAGCAGACCTCAGCGCTTTTGAAGATAAGAGCCAACATGAACTGAGACCAAAATCAGCACTAGAAACTGAGCTTGTCTTAATTACCTGATCAGGATCCTCACCACAGGCCTGTCCCTCAGTGTTTTCAGGGCACATGAGAGCATTCAGGCTGGCCTGAATTCCCCCAGAGGGAATGGAAGGACATGTGTGTGGGGACCACGTTCCCCCATCCTCTATCCTGACCAGCTGGCTCTCCAGGCAGAAGGAGTCTCAGGACAGCAGCATCCCGGTTGCCTGACCCCAAAGCTCCTGCTGACTAACACTGTCCCACGAACCGAACCACTCGCGCACTCTTGCATACATAACATGAACAAAAGGAGCAAGGTTAAGGCACAGGCTTTCCCAAAAGGCAGTGTTGTGCAGCACGCAGACAGCTGCCCGGCTGAGGAGTGCCCTGGCCAGGTGCTCTTTGTCAAAGTTTCAATAGGCAGGGCCTCAGCAGCATTTCTCCAGCGTCAGGAATGAAGATAGAGATCTCATCTCTCCGTTGCAAGGCAAAGAGGGAACTTGGGGCACCCTGTCTGAAATCAACACAGCACAGTTATGCAAACCTTGTGTGCAACTGGCATCTCTTGTGTAATCCTCGTTGTAATCGGCCTCGCTAACTACTCCAGAAAGGAAGGAGAGGCAGAGGGTGGAGAAAGTTCACACTTAGATCAAATAAAAAAATGGGAAAATATCCAGAGAGCTTTAGTCAGGTAAAAACACAGTTCCCTCTCATGGGAAACCTCCAGGACAGGTTTCCTTGAACTTCGTACAGGGTTATAAATAGGAGGAGAGTCACGCAGAGTTCAGAACTGGTTCACTATAAAAAAACCTCGACATTCTTATTTTCCTTCTCGAGTGATATCCATCAATATCTAGCTGTAAGCCAATTCATAATTACAGGTTGCTGAGAGCTCAGGAGAATAATCAGCTATGGTTTTCTGCAGCTCTGCTATGGCGTGGTGTTTACCACTTTATATGCCTACTCCCAGCCCACCACCTCTAGCTTCTCTCGGCTTTCTTTCGAGACAGCGAAAGTACGTCTCTTACACCCTAAAGCACTTAGATGTTACCAAAAACGTCAGTGGCAGTTCTCCATTTTACATAGCCCTGTAAAGCAGCTCAAAGGTAGCGATGAAAGATGGCCTCAAACCCACGTTTGATTCCAAGCTTTAACTTTCTTAAGCTGAAAGGTGTCATGGGCTCCTCCAACAATGGACAAAGGCCAGTTTCAAAGGCTGCACTTCCTTTCCTCAGAGGCAATATGCAAAAGCTTTTTGCCCTTGAAAATAATTTTCTCAAGGGAAAGAAAAAAAACAATTTTCTCCTCCTTAGGGCTGCTGTGGTATTTTGCTGTTCAAACAAAGTGTGTGCAAGAAGTGGTCTTGGTTTTGCTGAGATGTGGCTTTGCAGAGTCAGAACTGCATTTCCATCTCAAGTGCACAAGAGAGCTGTCACATCAAGGACCTCTGCGCTGCAAAAAGGACTCCTGATTCACAGCACTGCATCCCTCAAGCTTACAGTTACGCCATGAGACATCCAAAGACTGAAGGCTGGCTGTGCAATGCCTGTGTTTATAGCTGCCCCTTGATTCCTAATTTGTACATCCACGTGCCAATCTGAGCATACAAATACTGGATTTGTGTAATAAACCCTGCCTACAAGGAAAATAAGGCCAAAAGAGGCCTCTGTAGGTTGACTTTAAAGGAACAAATGGACTATATACCTTTAAATGTTTAAGCTACTAGACTCTCACCTGACAGCTTGTCCATCGTATCTCTGGTGCATAAAGACAAGTGATTTAAATTAAGCTACCCTGGTGGTTAGGTCCCTGAGTTTGCAAATTGGATCTCCTAGGGCTTTTTCCTATTTCATTTTCCCTTCACTGAAAAGCAAGGCAACAACACGTACCCACTTCACACAGGCTTTGGGCTGATGAAATAGATAGTGTTCATAAAGGAAACAAGATGCAAAAATTGCAGGCTAAGTAGTAAGTCCTTTATTATTAATAATAATCACCTCACTATTGTGTCTAAGATAATCATGCAGGTATCAGGGTATAATACCTCAGTGGTTATGGTAACGATATAAAGTTATTATTCCTTCCACTTTGTAATTATTTCATTTCACCATTGAACAAAGGATACGTAAAACTAGGAAGATAATACACAATGCTAAGCAGCAGGGTCACCAGTAGCAATGGAATACTCAGCTAGGTACTGATGTGACCTTCATTGCAGCAATATGCCTACACCTTGCAATCATTCGTGCATCCTGTACTCTCTCCATCACAAGGTTGATAAGTGGTCTTATTTTTATTTCAGTGACAGGCAACTGAGGCAGAGAGGAGGTTAAGGGGTCTGCATCTCTACTAAGTTGTTTCCAAAGAGTACAATGATTTCACAATTTAGATCCCTCACAAGAGAGTAGCCAAAATTCAAAATTAGCAATCAAAAAAGATGAGAGGATGGGAAGATAAAAACAGTCTAGAACAGAATCAACACTGGACAGATGACTGCAGACTATAAATGCTGTCATGGTGTAAACTGAGTACAGGAATTACTCAGTCACAGAAGATGGTGTTAGGAAAAGCAACAATCTGCAGCAAAAGAAATGGTAGTTTAGGTTAAGTATCAGGATGAGAGTCAGCTGTAAAAAGCATATGGGAAGTGGAATCATCTCCCTAGGGAAGCAATAGAAACAGCTTCTCTGGATGTTTAAAGAACAGGTTACGCATGCTGCTTAAGATGGCTGCTATCGTATTCATCTGCTTTTTTGATGCTAGCGAAAGCCCACATGCACAATAAAAGCCTGGAGGCAAGGAGAAGTCACCATCACATTTGCTCCTGCAAAGCACGATGAGTGGTATAAACTGGCAGTAGAGAAGTGTCCATTTTCTCTCCAGAGCACAGAAGAGCACTTAATCAGGCAGGCCTGTCTCACGAGAAGGACGTGAACTGCTAACATAGAGAAGAGACAGAAAACAGGCGCAAAACTGGACGTCAGCAGTCCTGTACCAAACACACGCATCTCAGTGCTGGCACTACATGTAAAGTAGGAAGGATCAAGTCAATATGAATGGGATGATTCCAGGTGAATCTTACACATACTGAAGCTGTCTAAACAAGGGCCTTGGCACTCCCAAGTACCATGGTGCTGACTGAGCTGGATGCAGTGAGAGAAGATCCAGAAAGTCTGAAGAAAAGGGCATAGGACACCCTGTCCTCTCCTTGTGAGCAATTTATTGCAGTGCAGAGCTGACATCTGCCCTAGGAAACGTTTCCTCATGGTAAATTTGCAGCACTGGGGGCACTAATATTCCATTTCCCTCCCCATTTTGGGGTGCAGAACATCCCTACCTTAACACAAAACTCCTCCTTGCCATGGATCCACAGACCTAACCTGACACCAAACACGTGAGTCTGCTACTCTGTCTCATTAAGAAAAGGAAACAAGGTTGATCAGGGAAAGGAGGAGACACTGCAACCTCTCTCTCCAGACCTTCTCTTCCCACTTCTCTCTGCTGATAAGGGAGGCCTGGCTGGCAGTCCCGCTGCTGGCAGAGACCTAACAAGGCTGTGCTCCACCAGAATACAGCAGGAAGCACAAGACTTGTCTCAGACACCACGATAACTCTTAGCACCTAGTAATCTTGCTGTGAACTGATACACAGAATAAGAATATTCCCCAGTACTGGTGTTTCTCATTGCTAGCAGATGGGGTAGGCCTTTCTTCAATCAGTCAACTTACAAAGCAGCCTCAAAGCACTAAAAGGAACAGGGCACTCCCTGCTTACACACTGAAGAAGCAGGGAGCTGTACAATGTCTATTCCCATCATCTCAATTGCACGCCCTAGAGAGGAAGGAAAAAAAAGACAGAGAAAAGCTGATACCCATTGCTAAAAGAGATTCATGATGCTGGTACACAGCACATTTACCCATGCTTGCCAGGACCACTTCTCCTATTTCTCTGTCTTATCTATAAGAAACAAATCTCTTGGGTTGAACAGTCAAAGATTGATTCATAATTGCTGCAGATAAGAGGGAATCTTCAAGAATTGTAAAGGTCCAACAAGCAAAAAGCAAACATTTCTTGCTTTGGGTGGAAACTAATCTTTTCACAAGATCCCCCTGAACATGAAGTCCAAGCGTACTTTTTCTGGAAAGATGATAATCTGACAGCATCTTTAAATCAAAGAGGGTTTCTCATTGATAATACGCTCTGTAGAAGCTTGGTCACACTAAGCTTTTTCTATACCGAGATAATTCTGAGCATGTAAAAGATGATCATTTCATGTAGCTTACACTTGACACAGTAGGACTCTGGAGGTGAAATGACTTAGCACTTCAAGGATCAGGTTCAGATTTAGTGAAGCATGGGATACAAGTTGGCTCTGCACAGGATTAAGCTTCAAAGAAGAATGCCTTGGAGATAAAAGGCCTTACATAGCAAACTCCTACCCTTGTATACATTTTGATCTTCTTAACTTCCAGTGTTGCACATACAAACAATATGGAAAGTGGAATACTTGAGATTTTAGAGACTACAACACAGTGAAAGCCTGGATGGTACTGGAAGCATTGATAAGAAAGCAAAGCTGCTTTGGTACTGTGCATATGCTAACAGCAGGTGAGAACCTGGGGTCTGATATGAAAATCAAATGATTTTGAGAAGCGATTAATTCCACTGAGTTTAACTAAATCTGTGTAAGAAAACCTGAGACAAAGAGCAGCTCCGCCTGATGAAATAGAGCTCTAAGTATCAGATCAATAGAACAAATGCCCACTGGCTCATCACAGCTGAGGGAAGATGCTGTTTGCTAACCTATCTGCAGAACTAGGATTTGTGTGCAAAATATTTTCTCTTCCCCTTCACATAGTTTCTTCATTTTTCAGATAGTGTCCTACTTGCTCACATTTAAATTATTTTCCCCTCATTCATGATATACTTGAGTCAGTTCAGCTCTGAGTGTAATGAGAACCTTCAGGTCCCAAGACTCTTCTAATTATGATGTTCTCATCATTAAAAGCACGGTTACAGAGTAGACGTTGACTTCAGCCAAGTCTTTTGAGAGTGGAGTTGTTAAAAGTGGTACAAGTCTCTTTGAGTTGAAAAAAGCAATTTACAACATAGACTCGTTATTATTCTTAATCATCATCTTTGCACTCTCTCAATAATTCTCACTGGCTTTTGACAGGCAGTGCTTCATGCACAGCATTGTTTTTCAGCTGTGTGCCTGTTCATCCCATTTTTCAGCTGGACTGAGGCACTCACAGGTGAGATGACTCTCCCAGACATGCATTGGGACAGGCATTTTGTCAGAATTAAGAATCGGGTCCCTTCTGCCTCTCAGCAGTCGTATGCACAAACATTACTGCTCCACTTCCCTAAGAAAAGGGAAGACAAGAATCATGCAAATGTAGGCATGTAGGATACCTCTTGGGGCTCGTAGGATGCCTTGTATGGCAACACAAGGAGCTGAGAAAGAAGCCCTTATGGAAAAGAGAAAAAGAGTTGCAAAAGCCAGAAATGTAGAAAGAGTTACTAAATTTCCTCTCCATGTACGAGGGGAATTTACCTTTTTAATGAGACATGTCTTGTGCACTGTACCTACTTTGCTGATAGTGTGCTTTTGGGAGTTCTTGCCTAAGCCTTTCTTTTCAAAACAAATGCTTCACTGCTTTTCTTTTGCAAATAATGTGATACCATTAGTTCAGTGCTATTAGAGAAGTGGGTAGTAACAAAGTGCAGCAGCAACACATAAAGAAGAGGGGGAAGAAGAAACAAATATTTGTAAAAAGCAGAAAAGGGAAAAATAATTTTCTGGAAAGGAAAGAAGTGGCTTGGAAGCAAATTTTAAAATGCATTGTGAGGAAAAGCTTTTGTGACAAGAAAAAATAATGATGTGACTACCCAGTTTTTAGGAAGAAATAAACAGTAAAACTGCTGTCATATATGAATAGCACATACATACTCCCACAGTGAGGGAATGTGATTGAGGTTGCCAAGACAAAGACAGGAAAATAACGAAGTTTTAGAATTAAGGATGCCTGAGAAGGCTTCATTTGGCTTGTCTCTGTGTATGTATGACCAGACAGTCTTTCAATTACATAAATCACATAATAGGTGTCCCACAGGGCCACCCTTGCTTAGTGCAAAGGATGGATGGATGATTCCCACTTAATGAAAACCTAACTCTGCCTTTCGTTTTCTCCTTAGCAAGCGATCCTGTACCTCATTTACTGCTACCTACCCAAGCCCTGCTCTGAAAACTAACGCACTAATATTTTCTATGGGCTTTTCTAGATTGCTCATCATTCCAGCCTTAGCTTCTTTCACAACTATCTAAGTGTCTCTGTTAAAAATAGTGTTATGAGGAGCAGGTTGACTTGGCTCTTTTAGACACCAGGAATTCACCTCAAAACATAACTGATAATTTTACACGCCCTCTCAACGAAGCCTGGCTTTTCAGTATGAAGGAGCATCAAGTTGTACGCCATATCTTTAGAAGTACAGAGATCCACACCTAGGTGCATTAACGATCAGATCTACCTGTCAGAACAATTGTTTTCCTTAAAATTTTTGTTTTGCTCATTAGTTGCCTACAGCATAACTTTTCTCATCTATCTTGAATGTGTCTTTGTTTAGTAGCGCAGTTCTAGAGATGACAGAGGATATGAGAATGTCTCAGGGTGATATGGCAGGTACTTCGTGACTTCCACCAGGGACTGGTTTTGTCTGGATGCCTTCCTCTTTAAAACAGGAAATGTTAGGCAAAGTAAAGCCAATGCCTGCTGGCTGGTCACACATCCTGCAGGAAGTGACTACCAACTTTTGCCCCAGGCCCCTACAGCCTGTCCTTAGACTCATGCCGTGGAAGCCCACTAGGGCACCTCTCCAGTATCACCTCTGTTGTGGAACCACAGAGCTAATCCTGGAAACAGTATCTGAAACTCCTGTAAGAACTGTCAGGCTCGAGCAGACTCTTAGTGCAATTCTCTGCAGGAATCTCTCCCCAGGCATTATCCTACTGTTGTCCTGAAGGCATCATTATACTGCTGAAACCAAAGAAGCTGTATGTGGGAGGAAAATACAGACACAACGTTCATCAGAACTGCATATGTCAGTAAAAGGTAAATAATTGCAGGAACAAATAACTGCAAGATAAGTCCTTAATTATTTAGGGTTAAACAGTAGCAAGTACTACAGATGTGAAGTAATACTTTGCTAACCACTCATCCTAGAAACACTTACATAGTAAGATACAATTCGGCACAAGATCATGATACTTAGAAATACTAAAAGAACAGGAAATAGTATTAAACAGCCCAAACAAAAAAAAAATCCCACCAAGGCAAAAAAACAAAAACAAAAAAAACAAACCCAAACAACAACAAAAAAAACAATCACCAAAACAAACTATCTTTCTTTTTAAGCTAATAGTAGTTATATTTCAAACCTCTCTGAGATGCTCCTGCTAGTTTATGCTAACAATTCCTTACTTTTCCACCTTAACTGTCCCATGGTATGAAAACTCTGCACTAGGAGCAGAAGAAATTGACTAACTGGCAGCAGTGATGAGAAGGTGAAACTGATCAAGTAGCGACGCAAAGTGCTTTCAAAATCACAGATCAAACTAGCTCAAAGAAAAAAAAAAAACAGTTAAAAAATTATTCAGTTTCTTTCTTTCCTGCATATATTGCCTTCCATTTAGCATGAGCAGCTTAAAACATTCTTGTGAGGTATAGTGGTGGTGGTGTTTTTTTTTTCTTTAATTAATAGTACTCTTGTTTAAAGAGGAAATGGATACACAACATAAAAAATGAAATTAGTCTTGCATTTGTGAAATCATGTGCCACATTCTCGGCTAGCGCAAAATAACACTACTTGCCTTGTTTAGGAGATATGATTCTAAACTATAATAACGAAGGAACTGATCTAAAGAGCTTTCCTTTTATAAATACCAAAACATATTCAGATTCACCTCAATTTAGACATAAATGTACCACACCAAAACTGGATTGAAGTCTCATATTTCAAAATTGTTTTCAACCTTTTTTTTCTATAATTCATCTACCTGATATCCTTTTTTTTTTTTTTTCTTCTGGTCAAAATAACATAAAATGTATGGACTCGATGAATTTTGCACAGTTTTGCTCTAGTCTTCAAGGTCTACCTACAAGGTTCTGATGTGCACTTTATTAAATCATAAAGTGCTTGCTTACTACACTAATAGGTAATAGTTTAAATCTATAGGGAATGTCTATCCATATTCTCCAGGTTCACAACTGTGGGCATAAAACCAACCAAGCTACATGTCTGGGACAGAAAGACACATTAACTTTCATGCTCATACAGGCTGGGTGTAGGTTTTGGGGCAATATCCCAGGTTTTTAACTCTTCATCTTTGAGTGCTATTCTGAAAATTGTCTTGGAGAGTAATGCGAGAGCACTTGTCTGTTTCTCTAGGGCCTCTGCTCAAAACAGTTGTAGCTGACTGCTTTGAGTGATAACACTCTCTTAAAATTACAAAGTGAGTACAGCTGAACACAGTTATGTCAGTTAGGGAAGGAGCTCCAGTGGGACTTGTACGCATAAGCTGCTTAGGATGCCTTCTGAAAATCCCACGCTTTAATTGTGTTTCATCTCCATGCAAAAAGCAGAAAGATCAGCCATGTACTTTTTACACAGGAAGAATGAATAATTGCTATCAGTAGCTGTATCTAGGTAATAAAAATCTATATTCATAGTATGAAAACAATCTTCAACCACAATATTCATGTTTTTCTGTGTGAGTTGTTTTACGTCATGATTCCTTTCTTAATTGCGGATATCTTCATTGTGTTCTCTTTTTTTACTAAATTTCAAGTTGAAACTACTGTTAAGGTCAGATGTGTGAAAATCACAAGTCACTGTTTCACAGACATCTTTCCCTTTTGACTTTCAGATCAAATCCTCCCAGCTGACACCTCCCAGGCGACACTCTTTCAGCCTAGTCCCATGCTCACACTCATGCTCCTGCTTTCTGTCTGAAGTATGTCTGCAACAATACGGCCTCCTGTGTACTCTGAAGTCTACCTGGAGAAATTTACTAGCTTGTCCTTTCTCATTCCTGGAAATACAACAGAAACTCAGTATCCTTAAACCAATCTAATGCTCATAAAACAGAAAATTCCACTGAAGTGAGGCTGACTCTTAGAATAGATGTGTATAAATAGTCAGGAACCTCCACAATGACATTTTCACATGCAGAGTTTCTGTCTGCAGCCGCACTTCAACCACCATGTTTCAGTAGTCACACATTTGCTAACACCTTAGAAAAGTTCATCTGTAATCCTGTCACTTCTAACCAGTCCAATTATCTCTGCTCATTCAACAATGAAAAATGCAGCCTCCTATAAATGGTCTGGACATAAAAGTTGAACATCCTCATAGATAAAAATCACAGCAAGTTAAGATCTTACTCAAGAGATCTACACAAACCAGTAAGTGGGCAGAACACAGCCCCTTGGTGTAGCACATAGAGATTAGAAACACTTCCAATCCTGATCATCAGGGCTATCAACATGTCTGCTAACACGCAGTTATGTGACAGTTATTTCTTTAAAATCTATCAAAAAAACTATATCAAGCAGGCAAAGAAAGCCCAATCTCTACCACACCTTTAGGAATAAGAACTTTACAGTTCAGAAATAACTGAATCAAAAATGCAATTAGGAGGATCTTGAAAGATCAGCAAGCATGAGCTCTACCAGCATAGGGCATTTAATGGATGAAGAAATTGGTATGAACTGCAAAGTAGGCTTCCAAAAGCACAAACTTATTTTTCTGATCTTTGGAATTTCACAGCCACTTTGGGGCCTAGAGTGACAGAACAATCTGCCAGCAAAGTCTGGATACACCCAAGGAGACATTCAAAGGGAAATGTGATAGCATCAGCAGAGAAGCTCAGTTACACAAAAGGAGAGGTGTGGCTGAACCACAGCTTTTCTGATTCACATCAAGGCTTTTCCAAAGCTCAGAGCTGTGCTGTCTGAAGAGAATGGTGCGGCCCCGGAGCCACCAGAAACACACAGTTATTTTCACAGCTTGCTTCACTTTAGCAGTAGCGAGAATGGAACCAACGGGAGGGAAAAGAAGACAAGGTGGGCTCACCAGAGTGGGTCCTGAGGTGTCCTGTGAGGGCATCCCTCCGTCGGCAGGCGTAGCTGCAGAAGGGACATTTGAACGGTTTCTCCCCAGAGTGCAACTTGATGTGCCTCAGCAGGTTCCCCTTCTGGGTAAAAGAAGCTCCACATTGGTTGCAGTGGAAGGGGCGTTCACCTAAAAGGGAAAATGGAAGGAAAAGAGCTGTCAAGGAACACCAGAAGGTGCCCATTGTCCCACGCTTTGTAACACTCATCTCACACAGGTCTGCTCCCACTGCCACCATCACACCATTTCTTCTGTACTATGGATAAAGCTGCCAGCAGCAATATGGGGCTCTTCCCCTTACACAGCATCAACTTGAGGTGATCACTGCAGCCTGATTTTCATGAAGCTCCCAGTCTCAGAGGTTTTGTCTTCAGTAAATGATGAGCTTTGGTCAAAATTTAGATTCACAACTGGGGTTCTGTGGTATTTATCTCTATGGTTTTGCATGCATTTTTAGTACTGGTCCAATCCATATGAATATTTAAAATGAACATAACGATTTGTCTTGGACAGATATTAAAGTCTTTGCTTTAAACCAAATCTTTTGCTTACACTACAGCTTAATTAAAGTCCCCTTTTAAAGTTGGCTTTCCATTGCTGGAGTTGCATAAAGACAATTAATGCAAGTGATGATCAGGCCCACAACCTTTGTGAAGTAGCAAAGGCTAAGAAAGTCTCATGACATTAAATTGAGAAATAGGCAAATTTGTGTAAAACTGATGGAAAAGATTTGTTTGAAGCAAAAAAATAATTAATTTTAACAGAAACTCTATTCTTTACTCAATCCGCCCCACAAATATTCACACACACACACAAATTATGTTGATGTTATCATTTATATTTGCCCTTGACAGTGGCGACTGGATCAATAAACTCTTAGTTTTTATTTTTTAAATCTAAAGAGGAAAAGAAATCTGGGAAGTTGATAAAGGTTTTGTGAAGTATTATTAAGATTATAATCTAGAGCAACATTTGTTGAGGACACTCGGTTCTGTCCCAGCATTTCTGGGCACACAGTCAGCTATAAGCACCTACTTGCATCCCACTGGGCAGACTGTGAGTCAATAAGGCACAAACATATACTCAACACTTGCCATTTGTCCAGGCACTTTACTGCATCTAGGCTTTAAACGACGAAGTGATTTCACTAACCAGCGATCCCCAGTTCTACAAGGTCTTGAACATCAGATTTCAGATGTAAGCACGCTCATTCATTTTTGCAGCATATCCCTTATCACAGAGCCTCAGTCAGATCCTGATGGGACTCTGAGTTTGAACTCATCGGCCCGAAACACAGTTCTTGTGAAAAATAAACATGCTCTGTGATCTTTCACATCTCTCCAACTCCTGTTTTCAATTGCTTTAAACTGGTTACTCCCTGGCTATACAAAAATAATGCTATGTTTTTATCATAGTAGTTCACATGTCTGGTATAAACACCAACATCTGTCTTCTGATTCAAATGAAAAGAGGGAGGAAGAGAGCCCTCACAGGTATCCTCCAGCAGTTCTAGCTTTGGTGGTTTAAATCACTGCCCATGTCATGGTCCTGTAAGGAGGGCAGCAGAAGGTATGTGTGCCACATATGTACCACATCTCAGCAACCTCATTTTGTGTGTCAAAGATACACCTAAAAACACTGCAGACGCACTGAAGAAAATACTAAGGTTGCTACCATCTTGCCAAAAACATTGTGGACTAATAATAAATAAAAAACAGGCCATAAAGCTCTTCTTCCAGTACACTGAATGCAAGCTCATTGGAATTGACAGAGTTTGTGGCTTCTCCATTAAACTCCCACAATACATTTAAAGGATCTGATTAGCCATTATCTTTTATATCATTTGAAAATGTCCGTAACAGAGATATGTAAAGAGAATGAAGTCAACAAATCGTATATCTACATACATATTTTCTGGTTTGCTTTTGGTGCCTGAGAAAACAGGCAAAACTCCTTCCTCTGACACATTTCTCAGTATTCAGGAATAATAACTTCAGTTTCGGGATGACAACATTAAAGAAAGCAGCAAGATTCTCACCAAGTCTCAAGTTTTTTCTTTTACTCCTGCCGTATTTTAAGCTATGCAGTTCATGTGTTTTACCCAACTTTTCTTTGATATTCTTGGAGGCCACATATGAGCAGGTATTATTCCTCAATAAACAGGCAGCTGAATATATGTTCAAAGTCTTCAGTCAGGAATTCAAGTAATCACTGTACTACAGCTCAGTGGCAAAGATGACATGAGAACATCCCTCACAAAGTCACCAATAGCCTGTTCCTTTCTTGCCACATAGAGAATCTGTTACAAGAGCACATTTTACTTCCAATAGACTACTTTAAACCAGAAGGAATTCATTTTTCCTACTAGTTTTAATTCCGAGTAAATAACTACTTTGATCTGTTTCTTATAGTTTTGTCCAATCATGTATTTCCTGCTTCTTGATTAAGCTGCAGGCTTCTGGGATGACAATTTTCATCACTCATGCTATTGAGTAGCAGCTTTTAAATCTAGTACAGTTAATCTGAGCCACAAATATCCAATAGAAGGGTACCCCAAAAAAGTAAAAACTGAATAGTAAGAAGATTTTGCTGGTTTTCCATGAACTCTGTTGTCTGATGCCTACTTGAGATAGTAGCAAACCAACCTTTATCACTTCAGCGCCTTGAGAAGACTGCTTTCCCCACTGTTTCTCCTGCTAGTAGGTTTAAGTAGCACTCCAGTATTATTATTCTTCTCTAACAACAAAGCAACATCCCTGACATTCTTATTCACTCCCCTTACACTACTGTGAAAAGTAGAAGTTTTTTGTTCGT
Source organism: Numida meleagris (assembly GCF_002078875.1). Taxonomy (NCBI): domain Eukaryota; kingdom Metazoa; phylum Chordata; class Aves; order Galliformes; family Numididae; genus Numida; species Numida meleagris. The sequence goes on along the minus strand of NC_034413.1, from coordinate 37,546,670 downwards.
AACTGAAATTAAACATACTTCTAACGAAACATCCACTAATAATAACTATGCCGTATTCTAAGATTCAGCTAATAGTAATTGAAGCACATACTTCGTAAAGAATTACCACACCAGATCTACGTAGATCTACAATTCTAGCATCAGACAGTAGAAATCTGGTCTCTCCACCATGCTAGTTTGCATAGCCAGAGCACCTGGGAAGCAGCGTTGCTCCCATTCTGCAGTCCCATGAGCCCACAGGTACAGCACAATACATGAGATAACCTGTCTGACACTGGCTTGGGCAGCTCTACTGCACACTTTAAAAGCTCTTCACTCATGAAAAGCCTTTACCTAAATACATTTCCTCTCTACATGGCAGTTCCTGTGTTTAAAATATTCTTCTGTCTTTTGGGGCAAGTGTAGCGCAGATATACTAGAAACTAGAGATCTATTAAATAGATTGCATGCATGACTACGGGAGACTATGGACAATTGTAAGTATAGTATGTATTTCACCACTTACAGCTATGCATTTGCCTTTTGATTCTGTTAACTTGTGCTGATTTATTAAAATAGGAACTCATAAGAAGAACATGTACTGAAATGTGTGACTACATGAGCTTTTTGCTTTTTAACATTGGAAGAACTATGTGACTGCGAAATACATTCAGTCTACTGCTAAATATTAAATCTTTTTTCTCTTTTAAAGTCAAAGCAGGCAAAAAAGCCTTCAAACCTTAGTGATTAAAAAAAAGACTAAGTGGAGGGAGGGAGAAAACAGCTAACCAAACAAAAAAGATGTTTCTTTTCAGCTCCAGATTAAAGACCTTAAGTTAGAGCCCTGTTCTGCAGCGCAGAGAATTTAATTATCTAAAGCTACTTCAGGAGTGGACAGGGCAAGGTGAGCCAGAGCTGCCAAGTATTACCTTTCCTAAAGGCTTAAGAAGAGCAGCTTGTGCCAGGGAACAGCACTGATAATTAAGAAGAAAAAACACAACCCCCCCCCCCCAATAAAACAAACAAAAAAAAACCCAAAGCCCAAGGTTTTTCTTTTTTTTTTTAAATCATTTTATGCTTATATAAATATTAACAAGTGTAATTTCAAATATTTACCTCTAAATTACAGTAAAATACTGCAGAAACAACATAGTTCATTGCTTAAAATGCATCCATTATAGCTAGTTATTCCCCAAGAAAAATAATGAAATATTACTTCTCTTTAGCTACACTAGTATCTAAAGTAAACAAATTAACTTGCTGTTGTGTAAACAAATACTGAGATAAAAAGCCATGTGGACCAAAAGAGTTGGGTTTATTAGCACGACACGGTCCTTTTACAAATATCTTTAATATGTGGCACCTCACTGGAGACTTCTGAGCAAAAGCTTATGAGCGCTTTCTAGCTGATACAGCCTGAAATCAGCAAAATGAGCTGATTAACTGCTATTAACAGCTGCCATATTTTACCACGTATATGTCAACTGTTATTTCAAAAAGCAAACCAACTCCCATTTTCTACTTAATCGGACGCTTCCCTGTACAATCACTCTCCTTTACCGCCTCAGCACGGAAGTGCTGCGCAGGAGTTTCACTATGAGTTGGCCTTCTCTGAATTCTGTACCCCTGCAAAATACATCAGTGACATTTTCTGCATCAAAACAGAAACGTAAGCAAGGATGGAGTGTGGCTAAAGCTGTTCTAACACTTTTAATGAGACTGTCACAAGTAGTTGTCAAAATATACATGAATAAACAAGTACCTCTCATAAGATAGAGAAATTAAACTTCTTCCACTTGGAATCAATTGCTTTCTGCTGTGTTTTCTACAGTTTAAAACCTTTAAATGTAAAATTTGGGAAAGTGGACTGCCAGTACCCTGGATCACGTGTTGTTTTTAATACCCCGTGCCTACAGACCTCCCAACCAAGCACACTTCCATTTTCATAACCCTCTTCTGAAAGCTTCTGTTCCTTTTAAACCAAATGGAGCAGCTCACAAACTAATACATGTTCTTGGTAAAAGCAAGGCCTGCTTACTTTCAGAGCAACATTCAAGTCCCTTCCTATGAGTGCTTTAATTACTTTTTTCTTTAAAAAACACTGGTTTTAAAGCCTCTTCAGAATGCCAGGGAAAGCCAGGAAAGAATCTTTATAAACATAAGAACCAGGTCCAATGGGACCACATTTAGCATCTGTTCTGGTTAAATATATAACAAAGATCTCAGCCATTCCTGTTTGGCACGTATTTTTGATACACAAAGGATAACTTTGGTATTTCTAAAACAGGATTATTATTATTTTAACTACTTACTGTGAAATTACTAGGCTCACGCTGCCAATGAGAAAGTAATTCTTCATACTGACAGTACTGATTTGCACCCTTCTATAGTAGGCTTTTTGTTAACACTCGGGTGAGAAGAAACACTTCTACAACTGCTGTGATCCTGCTCTGTCCCAGATGAAATCTTAGCAGCACTGCTAACATGCTGGCAGGCAATGAGATGCAACATGCCTTTATCCCAATGTAATACAGAGCACCAGATTTGGCTCCATTCCCATGCCTGTTATTCTGGGGACTACCCCATCTATATATTTACTGTCCTATTCATCACTCAGCAGGCTGCACCTCACTTGCCATCAGTGATTTTACTATGTTTTTTTTTTGTTGTTGTTGTTGGGAAAAACCCACTTCCAAGATAATGCAATTTATTATAAAACCGTAGTGACAAATCTCTATGGAAAAATTCCTGGGAAATTCTGGGTGATTTCCAAGTGTCCTCTATACACAAATTTATGACCACATTCTGAAAAGTGAAAAATCCTTTCTGTGAACGGGACAAAAAAAAAGTGTTTAGCAAGAACTGCAACTCAGACGTATTCTTATGCGGAAAGCCATTTCAAACATTTCAAAAATCTAAGCTCTTCTTCCTTATGCTTAAGTACAAAATGACACTTTCAGAGAACTCAGATGATTCATTTAGGAACTTAAGCAGAAAATATCACTCTTCGAAATTTGGCCCTATGACTTCTGATTTGTTGCCAGATGATTCTTATTCCAAGAGGTAGCCTGCAGTAGGCTACAGATCAGAAATTAAAGCCAATTAAACTCTTGTACTAGAAGAATTAGGAACTTCAAGGGAGTTAATTGTTGTGTGTTAATATGACCATTTGTTTAGATTTGTTCCTGGTTAGCTGCTTTAGGCAGAGAAATCTTTTATACTGAGCAGTATGACTGGGATTTCCTCATCTAGGAGTCGTGCCCCAAAAACCTGAACTCTGTACAAAAAGAAATAAATAAATTCAGAGTCTCAGGGCTGCATATGTTCAGTTGTAACGCCATGCATGTGATTGCAGAACTGAAGCTTTTCCTCGTTGGTGCTTACCTTACCTCACTTTACTGACTTGATGGTACCGCAATGCAAATGGAGAGCAAGGAAAGATCTGAGATCCTTTAGTGGTTAGCACTCCAAAAAGTCTGAAAACAACATAGCAGCAGCCCTAGCTGAAGGGTGGCAAGAGCTCTGTGCCTGCTGCATTGCTCCCCAAAGCTGCAGCTTGGGGTCTGGCTGTGTCAGCACAAACCCTTTACCTCTGGGTGTCTAACACTCCCAAATCTTAAAACAATGAGGATGATTCCAACCCTGTCTTAGAAACAAGAGGTGCTTCCAAATCCAGCAGCAGACTGGATAAAGCACTGACTGTTATTGTGGAGAAATATCACTATTCACATTGCAAGTGAGAGGAGTGGAGCTCACTGAGCATGGCCACAGCATGGCTGTAGCAGTAAACAGTTTCTGCTTTGCACAAAATGAGGACTGAGGACATTTTAATTCAGGCCCTCTAGCAGAAAGTCTGAAGAGGTGAGAAATCATTGGCGTTCCTTTTCATTAGCTCAGACAAATTGGATTATTGACCTCATCTTCTTCCTCTTCCCTTTTCTCAGCATCCCCAAGCACAAGCCCCTGGCATATCCAGTGGCAGTATTATGTGACTCGTTACCTCTGGCAGTAACAAGAAGCTCTGATAAAGATGCAACTCGGGGCACTTGATGTGGAATATGAAATTTGGACCAAAAGAAGATAGAAGAGGAGGAAAATTAATCAAACCTATGCTGACACATGCTATTTTTCGGACATGAGCATGTGGAATGTGAGGAAGGGATCAGGGTTACCCACCTCACTAAAGCAGAGAGTGCAACACACTTAATTCCCATATTGAACATTTCTTTTCTGTCAGTGATGACAAATAAATAGGCCTTCTTGTGACAGCCATGCAGATTACCCAAACATTTCAGCTGAATTAGCAGCATTTCAGAGAAACACTGTGTTCTGTGGCATCAAACGAGCAACTCTGCTATGGAGGGACCAGGGAGCAGAGCATCACTTGTCTTTTATGCAAGTACAAAGGATAAATGGGAAATCTCTAACTCTAACGAGGCAGGGAGTGGCCATGAGCATGAGAGAAAATGGATGCTTTCCACGAGGATGAGAGATGGGACACCCAACTGACACGTCCTTACCCACAGGAGAGGATACTCCCCCCATCCGCAGACATGCTTGGCTGAACAACCGTAATGTGGCAGGGGAAGGCAACTGCTCCACAGGAACAGAGGAATAATGCCTGTAGGAAACTGCGTCCCTTTATGTGCACAACACAGCCAAAGCCATATGGCACAGCCTCTCACAAAGCCTTGGTCCCCAGTGTATGAAAAGCCACACTTTTGTCCCAGCATACAGGCAAATTACAACCTCTGCCATGACCGCAGCATTGTGTGTGATTTACACAGAATGCTGTCAGGTTTTTGGGAAGAGAAAAGTTTTTGCCAGTGCAAACAACTGGCCAGACCATGCTTTGGCTGTGTCCTGATAAAGAGGAACATTAGGCGGGATCCAGCTCCCAAGGCACACATGAATTGTCTTCAGAGGTAAGGACTTCCATGCCATACACATAACCTGATAAAGAACACCACCCGTTTCCCTTTACTAGGCACAACCTCCCTTCCCTCCTCCACCATCCTCCCTTGGGCTGTAAAACCAGACTGCCCACAGGCCAGGGCTCATTCCAGAGCTAGGGCCAGCCCATTCAGCCCAAATGCTGAGGAAGTGGCAATATATTTTCAAGTACTGCACTTTAAGAGAGAGATACCAGTATGTTAAAAATACTCCTTAAAATCAAGGATGTGGAAATCCAAACAAATTTCTCCTTCTGTTGTGGACAGTGAAGTAGCAGCATGTATTAAAAAACAAACAAACAAAGCAGGGGAAAAAAAATCCCCCGCAAAATTTGCCAACTGCTGCACTGAGAGTAGAGCACCAGGCTGAATCGTGAAAATGAATGCCACTTCTATATGCTTGAGATACAGAGCAATGCAGCACAAATGTTCAAATGGGAGAAGAGACATAGCTCAACACAGAGCCACCACTAGGCCAAAGGCAAAAGCTACTAGCTGTGTAAGTCCTACCTATACACACACACACGTGTAGTGGTTGTCACCTGTACACAGATGAGATTTTGTCCTATTTGTTTGGAATTCACATGTTTTCTTTAAAATAAAAAGGCAGCTTTGCCAGTATTTAAAAGATGAGCTAGCTATCTCCAAAAAAACATAGGCTATTTAATTAAGTACCTAAATCTAAAATTAGCAGGTCTAATTTAGCTGTTCAAGTTCAAATATGTGGACTCTGATGCACCTACAATACATATGCTCAGATAGATGCAAGTGCCAATGAAAACTTTTCAGTTGAAAGCTGGGGACTCAGTCTGTTTCATTCTCTGTTCTCTTTCCTTTTTCCAGTAATAGCATGTCGAATTGTTAATCAAGACTTCGTTCCTCCAGCTAATGAGTTTCCCCTGTTGTAATTGCTGTCTAAAATCATGACTGCATCATAAACAATACTGCAATGCTTTGCATTATACATTTATGTTAAGTTTTTATCAATACAGCTTATACACAGGGCATTAACCATGTAATATATATTTATTATTCTGCTGTACAGAAATTCTATTGATTTCTTTCCCATCAAGTGCACACTACTTGACCGCAAACTACCAGGTTTACAAGGGGATTATACCAAGTCTTTTCTTACTTTACCTTAAAACTTCACTTTCCTTTTTATATCTTGGCAGATATATCACAGTTACAGTGGGAGCCTCTCACCCCATTAAATGATAGCAGAGAGAGATTAAATAAAAAAACAAAAAACTTTCATTTTTTCCAAAAAAGCAGGAATAAACACCCCCTGAGGCTCCAGAGAAACCTGTGCTTAACCTTAGTAAGATTTAAGCACGTCTTAAGCCAAAAAGTATATAGTGTAGCACTTTAGGTGCTACACATCTTAAATCTCATAGAAGTTAAAGATGTGCTTAAGATCTTTTCTGAATCAAAGGCTCTGCCTGACAGATTCCATATGACTCCACAGTATTGTCTTCTGGCACCAACCCCATTTTTTTTTTCTGTTGGAGGTAACTGTCACTCCCACCTGAGCGAGTTAAATATCAGCCTCTGGGTATCTCCATTTGCCAGATTAGCCTGGACTCCCCCAAAACTTGTTTTGTACTTGAGGACCCTTTTTTCTTTCATGCCCCAAGGCATATGGCAAAGGTTTTGATTGCCTCTTGAATTCTCAAATCGTTAAGTCTAGTAAGCTGTTTTGGTCCCCAACCAGTAGTAGCACTAATAGTAATAAACATAAATGAGAAGAAAATGTAAGCATCAGAAGATGCCACAAAAAAAAGTATCTACATTGTCAGGGCAAGCACTGGCCCATGAACTAGCAGTTCAGGTGAGATTTCCTTGATGGAGTTGTCACACGATGAACAGCAAGCCCATCTGAGCACCAGGATAAGCATCCAAGCATGAGGTAATGCCTGCCTGCCGTGGCTTTGCACAGTCACCCAGCATCATGCCCAGCCTCTCGTAAAGGTGTGTGATACCCAAGCTGCTGGCCTTGTCTATCTACAGGCAGCTCCAAGGGAAAGCCCTGAGACTCACCTTAAAGTATTAAAAATCTTGCACGTGCACACACACAACCACATACATCCCCTTCCCTCCCCCCCCGTATTCTCCCTGGTCAAGTTCAGTAGAAAGACTGATTTTCAGACTTCTGTCACATTTTTAAGAACCAAACTGGAAATCAACGCCAAGGAAGCACCACACTTGTCAGAAACACAGAATTGCCAGAATCTGGGGAGCAGAGGGAGAACTGAAACAGGAAAGCCCGCTTTTCCCCTCCCCAGACTCCTGCTACCCCATGAAAGAAAAGGGAAGAGAGAACAGTTGTCAGGTAATATCAACATCAGATGCCACAGGCAGTCATCAGATTTTCTTTCAGCTGCTTACCAGTGTGGCTCCTTTTATGTACCATTAGCACATTGGGCCCAATGCAAACCATGCCACAGACGTCACATTTCAGTTTACCATTCGGAAGCCGGATTCCTCCCTCGCTCGATAGCTCCTGAATCTTTCTGTTATCCGCCATCTCGTTATTCTCAGTGAGGGGCTCTTCCAGGCTGCTTCCTTCATCAAGAACCCTGACCTCATCTTCCTGACAGAGGGTCTTCCTGTCAGATTCCTCATCACTTTGCATTTCTACCTTCACTGAATTTGCTGAAATAAAAAAAAAAATAAAAAAAAAACATTAAAATGTGTATTTTCGAAGTTCCCAAATGCTGATATAAGTTGCTACTATTACCAATTTTAAAGCACAGGCTAGAGGCTCAAACCAACACAAGTGCCTCGTGGTGGTGACAACAGCACAAGTTGCAACTGAATTTTTCTTCAAGACAGTTTTCTGTTCCCAATTTAGAGCTTAGAAACTAAGGTGTGGATCAATCCAGAGACCAACCAAAAACCGCAGAGACGTACCACGCTTGAAAACTGACCTCCCGCTTCTCCACTCAAAGCGCAGGAGCTCCCTTCCTTTCAAGGGACCAGAGCCATGAGAGGACAGTACACTGGGACACATCTATATCCCTCCTACCCTGAGCTTGGGGAGGGCAACGCAACTTTTCCAGAGACAGGACAATGCAGCACCAGAGCTCACAGAAATGAGCACACTTCACAGGCAAAGTTGCTCAAAATGCAGGGACTTGACAAAGCAGGGCTCCTGTCAGTAAGCTTCAAACCAGCCTGCCTGCACAGGCACGTCTCCTGACGAGGGGATGTCAGCTCTGGAGGAGCCTCAAGTACTTTTGTGCCACCATATTCTGATTCACGCAAATGGGACACTGCCAAGGCAAACAGGTCTGAAGCGAGACCTACACTGCTGGTTTAGTGAAATAAGCACATTTTGAGATGTTTTCTTATCTGCCTGGTAAGACCAATGGGCCCACCATTGATTTCTTTAATTCTCAGGTCACGGGACAAATCTGTAAGTAACAAGCGCTTGTGGGTTCAGCAAATCTTTGAAGAAAAGGAACACACCAGGCTTTTTCACATAGGGGTCTCAGCTCAGGGGTGTTTTAATCACCAGACACCCACATTTCAACGGCTGGTGGAAACTGCTGCAAGGCCTTTCCCAGAGTCACACTCTCCGACCGCACTGTCAGCCAGAAGGCAAGCCCACATGCCAGTTTCCATAAGCCCTGATCCTGCTGAGGGGTTTAAAAAGGAGGTGATTCAGCCTTCATATCTAAGCAGTCTTTGACCCCTGCACTAAGGCCATTAGCATGAGCGTCGATGGCAGCAGAGGATTTGAGCGCAGGCGTGTGGCCTGGGCCTGGCTGTGCTTCTGGAGCCCAGCTAGAGGCCTGTGCTCCAGTCCTGAGTCTGACAAGCGAACAAGAGAACCAGAAGTAACTGGGTCTGCTTGCTGCCAGTCAGCACATTTTCAAAGGGCTGCCCTAGCAATCTCAGAAGAACTAACCCTCTGACTTCCTTCTTCATCCTTTCTCCTCCTTCCCCCAAATTTATGGTCAGAGAAAACACAAGGTTCAGAGACCAATGTTGATGCTGCAATTCTAAACCATGACCGTTACCACCAGACAAAAGCATAATGAACGGGATAAAGACACCAGAAACCAAACAATAAGATGCTGCTTTTTAACCATAAAATAGTTGAAATGCATCTTCTACTATTCATCGAGGCACTAATGGAAGCTAAGGAATGGAAGTATTATCACAGCAAAGCCCGTCTCGAACAAGGACACAGACAGATCACAGCAGACTGATACCAGCACAGGCACTGTCATCACAGTACTCTGCATCTCCAAATATTTCAGCATTTCATTTATAGAAGGGAATTGATATTCTGCTGCCACAGAGATGCATTTATTGTTAAAAAAAGAAACAATGGCACAGACAGAGAGTTTGGCTGCAACTCAGCTCCCGCCTGCGCCCTGGGTGTGAGATGGCGATTGCCACCTAACCTTATACTGATGGTGCACAGAGAGATGGTTCAGGTCCTCATTCCATCTCCCTGTGCAAAGCATGTGCTTGGGATTTATGGGCAGCCCGACTTTAGAGCTGGGGAACAGCAGTTCCCTCTAACACTAGCAGCCTTTTGGGGCATTCAGCAAGTCTGAGAACGAAGCTCAAATAAATGGCTTGCTGTCTTCAGGAGCAGGATTTAATACACTTTGCCACACAGGTAGCTCTGGCAGAGCCAGGAGCAGTACTGGTGGCTTCTTACCCAAAATCCTGCATTGCTGCCACAGTACCATACATTCTCTTTGCACGGTAACGCATAAAGTAACCAAAAAAAACCCTCATATCAATTGTGCATATTTATATGTACTCACAAGGGAAAGAGACAACGTCGTATCTTATCTGTCTTCTTGAATTAATTTCACAGACCTCTCTGTCCGTGTCTGACATGGAATCACTAGACAGCACCAAGACATCATCACTATTTGCCATGGAAGTCTGCGGACCTCTGGCTGCTCACTCCTATGAAAGCAAGGTTTTAAGAGCTTACAAAACTGGAAGATCACTTACTTTATATTGCCCTAGGGTTTCTTTCTGCTGAACGCTGGGTTTCATCCTTCCACAACACGCAGAGCTCCCAAACTCCTGCAAAGTTAGCTCACAAAGCCCATGTAATTTAGGCTGCATTTCTTGATGTATCCCAGCTATTTTGTAAAGGACAGTAAACAGCCTGCATGACTTGTTTCCCTTACCCTTACACACATGCAAAGAGTTGTATGTGCCACTCTCAAAAGCCCTCAGTTAGCTCCTGTTGCTGCACAAAGGTTTCCTTAGGCTGGGACTAACTGCAGGTCCCCAAGGAGGGGAACACTGGTGCAGCAGGATCTCCTCAGCAGTTTGAGGGCTCTGCTCATCAGGTCATCTTTGCTGCCTTACATCACACTGGTGCATGGCTGTATGCAAATGGGTACTTAAATTGCATATAGTTTATTTTCTCTGTTCTCAGCCAGACTTTGAAACTACACGCATTTTATAGAACTGCCTTTGTTTTCACCTACAGCCACAAACTCAGAGAGCATAATGAACTCTGCTACAAAGGGAAAAGAAATCTTTGAGGGACGTTTATGGCTAAGCTGCATCGTACATCATCTCCATGTCAAACCTCACCCCAGGTTCCCTTGCCTTTCTTGTTCACACACTTGCTAAAAGTGGCAAGCTTTCTCATTCCTTGCCAAAACAAAGCATAAATAAGCAAATGGAAACATTTTTTTCTTTCTTTCTTTTTTTTATTAAAGTTTTTGGCACTTTTCCTAAAAATCACAGCAAACGAGATCATAGAGATAAACTCCAATCCATCTTGCTGCAATGACTTGAAGTCAAATCATTTGCCTCCAGCTAAAACAAGTTCCCTCCGCTTTTTCCCAGTTGAAGATGACATCTCATCTTCATCAAAAAAAGAGACACGCAGCCCCAAAAGCTTCTGCCTGTGGACAAGAAGCTAGTGGCACATGTCCAGCAGACCACACAGCATCAACCAGCTGAGCCTGAATCACACTTTACCCTGAGCGGTCAAATTGAAAACAATTATTGCTAATGTCTGATTAGTGCCAATTAAACTGCAATTCCATGTTAAACAGTATTTTGGCAACTCTTCAGTACCCAAATATTTTCTTCACCCACAAATTACTGCAGCTACACACCAGAAGTTGGAGGATCCACTTATCTGATGGCCAGGTAGGCTGTAAGGCACAGCTCTGGACATCCTTTCCTAAGCAAGCAAGCTCAAGTGCAATTCCCACTAGAAAACAAAAATCCTACTGTCTAACACAACAGGGAGCATGCAACAGGGCTATGCCCTTCTGTCTCCTCCTCTGTCCTAAGTCATTGCTTATTTTTGTCTGTGGCCTGGGGGAAGCAGGCTGGCCACTGTCACCGAGGGAGTGCGGTCTCCAGCTGGAGGTTAGCCACCAGCCTCTTCCTGCTGCCCCCAGAGCAGCAGAAAAAGCATGCCTGACCCTTGCCTCTTCCCCAACTCCTCTCCTCACACCAGCAAGAAACGAAGCTCTGGCCTGGGTTCAGATCCTCAGCCTTGAGAAGGCAAAATTCAAATCTGCCACCCCCGAAGAGCCTTGGGGTGGCTCTGTGGGCGAAGGCAATGAAGGATGTTTGCAGACACAAGGTGTTCCCTGACTACATTCGTGGGACAGAGCAGGGCAGATGTTGCATTAGCTCTCCCGGGGTCTGTTGCAGATTCACTGCCCAGAACACTATATATGCAATATTTATAGCCTAGATAACAGGCTTGTCTTCATCTTTGAATGCAAAGAAATAAAATTGTTGCTTCCCTGTGGAAACGAGACTAAGCTCCAATGCTGCAGCACAGTGACTGGCAGCTACAGCAAGACCTCCTGCATACTGCCTTGTCAACGGTCAGTGACACTGGCTACTCCAATCCCCATCTTCTCCCAGGCAGTGATTAACAACACTGATAATTGGCAGCTCATGACAAACAGAAAATGACCCAACTTCTAGCCCATTTTGAACCTGGCTACCTAGCTTTTAAATGCTGCAATGCTTGGATGTGGAGCCCTTCTGTATACTATTAAAAACGCTCAAACAGTGAGAAGAATACATTTCATTTAAAGAGCTGGGATGGCAAACCTACAAGCATTTTAGAAAATGAAAATTAAGTAATGTAGGGCAGACGGAGGCATGAAAACTCTTCTGCCTCGACAGATTTTGAAAATTCAAGGAAAGGGATGCCAAAACCTGGAAACAATGAGCCCTGACTCTTGTTTGTTCTAGGAGCACTCTGGTAGCGAAAAGGGTCCTTAAAGAGGGTGTTTACACCACTCCAGGAGTGTAGTGAGACTTTACTGCGTGTTCAAACATACTTTCCTCCTGGAACTGTATAAACGGGTCTCAGTGGATAGAAAACTTGATCATTGAGTTTCTTGCTGCTAGTAGAATATGGCTCCTCATTAATGAGGCATTTCAAGTAAATTTTGCTTTAATGATGAGCTATTAGATGTGCAAAGAAATGAGCACTGACAGATCTCCCTCTTTAAGAAGGGATGTGTACAAGGCGAGTAAATAGAGCTATTCAGCAGCAGAAACAAGTGAGGAATCCGCTCTTTCACAGCCTCGTTACCAGAGGGAGACAGCCTCATCTGGACTTGGGCAAAGAGGACAATATGAAAAGCCAAACTGGAAATACAATGAAGCTGTATGAGGAAGACAGAAAGCCAGGCCTGCTCGAGGCACTGGCAGCACATCATCTCCTTTGGGGTAGATAACGAAGATGTTCTGGAGAAAGGAAGACATTTAAGTAACACCTGTGGGCAATGCTGCCCTAACATCATGTAATGGAAACTGTTTCAGTTTGGGGTTAGGAAGGTGAATTTCAAGGGAGCCAGTTCTGATTGCTCAGAAGATTGCAGATTTCTGAAGGCTAAGAGAGAACTGAAGCTGTATCTGGATGGAACAAATGAGGGTGAATGTCACCTGCAAAGAAAGGGGAATTACCCGAGACAAGTGACAAAAGCCTGATCAGGAAGGGCCTCTTAGATTACATATGGACATCCCCGATGCTGGGTGTCAAATTTTCTTGCCATCAGCTGCCAAGGGTTTAGCTTTTGGCTGCTGAACAAGTATGAATTTTAAATGGTGACACCATGTTTTCACACTGACTTCAGCAGTTATGGTCATTCATAACTGTAAAATTGAGCAAAATAGCTCATAACTAATAAAAAGGAGGAGGAAGGAAAGGCAAGATAAGGTTTGTGCCGAGTCTTTTTCTGCATGCCACAAATGGCACTCTTCAAGAATGCCACATGGAGTTGGTTAATACGCCAGAAATTCAGCGAGAACTCATCAGCCTATTTAGGTACCCTTGGAAATGTTTAGTTTTCACATTGAAGAATCTTAGCTCCAGCCTGCTACCTCTAAAATCAATTTAAACTCTCAAAAAATGCAACAGGGTAGTAATTTCATATCTTCTGGAGGTGTTGTGTGCAGTAAGTGTAGACTAACAGGTCTGCTACACCCAAGTTTAGTTTAAATTAGGATGAGTCTGCATCGCTAAGCCATGCTTCAGCTAGGTTTTAGCTTACACAAGCCATGGTTGACTCGTTCCTGCTCCCCACCCCTTGCACTGCTAATCCTTTCTATTGGGACCAGTGCTCATGAAACTGGGTGGTAAACTGCTCAGGCTGGAAATGAACCCTCCTGAGGAAACCACTATGCTTCAGCTGGATCAGGTTTACTATGCCACTGCAAGAGCTGCAGAAAGAAGGAAGGGCTGTGGGAGGACAGGGGTACCCCACCTGGACTCAGACCAGCTTTGGCTGATGGGGAGCAGCACCCCTGATGTCAACCACGTGCTTTCTGTAGCCATGGTTTTAAGATGCCAGGCAGCTCCTCTGAGTCCAGCTGTCCACAGCCAGGCACAAGCAGTGAGGGCTGTGGCAGCAAAACCTGCAGAGAAGCTTTCGTGCTGAAATGGAGATACACGCTTATACAAATTCTTCAGCTGGGAAGACCACAGCTACAGCTGGAAGCCACACAACACCCCAACAAGTGCAGCAAAAAAAACCCTGAAATTTCTATCACAGAACTAAATTCTGATGGTTTTGGTGATTTTTGAGTCCCATTCAGATGAGAACCCTGCTGAAGTGTAAAGGCTGAGATACTGAATAAGGAGCATCTTTGTTTAAGGAGGGATGGCAGCGTCTGGACCACGATTTCCTCCAGATAACCAGCACTTAGGCATGAGTGCTTGCTCCTCAGAAGCCACCCATGCTGCATACCTCTACCTGGCAAAAGCAAGAACTCCTAACTGGAGATATATGATTGCTCAGTGTTGCAAGATTCCTCTCCAGAAGAACCTCAGGCCAAATTTCACCCACAAATGCACTTATGCAACTTGTATTTACATGAGTGAGAGTCATGTATTCATATCCCAGGGTAGGAAAAGCACTTGTGATGACCCATCCACCCCCTCCTTTTTTCCTCTCTGCTTCCAAAGTAACTATGGTGCAACAAATATTGTGCATAACGTAGTACCAGGCTTCTGCTGACTGTCCTCAGGAGCAAGTGAGAGCCTCTTTATCCCCACACCCTTCCACACTGATATGCAGTGTCACAACTGACCCTCGTGAGAAAAGCAGGACACAGCAGCACTCAACTGCTAGCTGCTGTGTCCTCTGATGATGCCTGAACTAAGCCAGTTCTTAGGCCTGGAGTCATGGGTGATTTTTCCCTAAAATCAGATCGTTGAATGTCTGTTAGTTCTGCTCCTTTTGGGGTTGTTTTGGTTGGGCGAGAGGCAGTAGAAATTTTCCTTTTCCTTCTGTTGTGCGAAACATGCTGTTCTGGTCAACTGTCGCCTAGCAAACTTTCTTCCTTTCCGCAAAACCTGGTCAGCCAGTGCACTCTCCTGCTGCATACATAGATCACTACAACTTTGCTTCTTAGACTTAATGCCTTTACACTTGTTACAGGCAAGCAAGGGATGTGTGGGGGGGGGCTGTGGTTTGCAGCAGGTGTTCTCCAGGGCCCCACTTTGTTGTAGGTGCTCACTTCACAGCTACCGTGACCTGCAGCAGGCAGGGTTCAGTGATGTGGGTGGTCTTCCCAGCCCTTTCCCTTGCCCAGCTAAATAAAGCAAATCTCTTACTGTCTGCAATGTGCAATACATACCCTAAGTCAGTTTCCTCTCTCACCACCACTCTTTTTTACTTCAGTAGAATTATTTCTGAAGTACACTGGAACATGGAAATAGGAAAGAAAATAAGATCAGGCTCAGCCCTTGTGTAAAATACTGTCTCTTAAAACATTAAGACCATGAACACATTTTTATGCTTAAAACTGTTTCAAATTCCAATAAGGGAGAAGAAGCATACACTCACTGAATTGTAACATTTACCTCTAAGTGGATTTTCTAAGAGCCTGATGAGACTCTCCGCATGGCACCCAAAACTACAGTTTGTAATGGAAAACGCTGACAAACTACAGCTATATATGGATCATCTCTTATAAACAAAAATAAAGTGATTTATAACATCCACTTAAAGTGACCAAAATCTCCTTGCTCACTCACTGTCATCTCTGCTTCTTAAAAAGTGCATGACTTCCTAAAATGCTTTCCAACATACGCAAAGGCAGTAATTATAACACTAAAGACTATTTCATTTACAAGGAACTTTCCATTAGGGATCTGCACTGTATTTGAAAATACAGCCAAAGTTCCTTGAAGGATATGGAATGACTTCCCTGGGTCTGGAGCAGGCTCTTTGCTTCATTTTCTGGCTTTGCCTCTGCATTTTAAGCAATAGACTTTATTTTACGTAAGTGAAAGGCTTTAATTGCAAAGTAATACCTTTGGATCATTCACAGCTTTCAGGAAAACATGTATTTATCTTTAATTGTACCATCTTTAAATCACCTTAATGCAACCTGACCTAGCCATGTCCTACTCCTCTAGAGGAGGCACCTACCCTGACTCATCAGCGCATGGAAAATTATAGGATAAGCACCTGTCAGAAAAATATTTTGTCTCTGTCACCAAATTGTAGAAAGGAGGTTAACAAAGAAACCTGTCTATTTGAGCTAAAGCTTTGTCTGCACCCTCAGACATAGGTGACTGACGCAAAGCTATGGGCAGCTCCCCACGTACGGGAACGGTTTGGTGAAATTCAGTAGAGCAACGTCCATTTGCAGCCCTGGATCACAGCAAGTGCCTGGACTTCTCCCGGAGCATTTTACAGTCATTGCTGTGCTGAGCTCCGCTGTGATTAGAAGGAAAAAGGGAAAACAGTTTTGCCTAACCACAGCATGGCTGTACGAAGTTGAATGAAAACTCTTAAAAGCCAACAGTGCCTTTATAAATGCTGAGCTCTGTCAGCAGGGTGCTGCTCTGAGGCATGTATTTTTACTTGAGACAGACAATAAGGAGCATTTCCCTTGCATCTTTTTCTTCACCAGTTTCAGATACCAATGGGGACCAGGATTTTGGGATCTGGATGCAGAGAGACCCACTCATGCTCTGAGACCCCAGCAGTATTGCTGTACATTAAGGCAGGGCTTAGAGCACAAAATTGCCCTACATCTAGAGGTGCACATCAAAGGGCTACTCCAAGAAACAGACACCAATGGTATATTATGAGTGGCAGAATCTGGCTTAGTGCCTCAACTTTTCCAAATTGACAAACCATTTTTCCATCATTTTCCCCCCTCAGAAGCCACTTTAAGAATCTAAATCTGTTTAAGCCCCAATAAACTAAAAAAAGGGGGTGGGGTGAGTATCTCTGTTGCCTCCTTCCCACAACTTAAAACACACCAGTTATTAAAGCAGCAAGATATTTAAATGACTATTCATTCTGATTTATTTATTTATTTTCATAAATGCTAGGCTTTCACCTGTATCATTATTATGTAGGCAGTGACAGATGGCAATGGAAAAATATAAAATAACTCCTAGAGTATTAACTTTTTTTCAGTACCGTATGTGTCAGATTCTTTAGCATAAATAAATGGCATTACACAGTCTCATTAAATCTATACATCTGTGTAGTAACTTGCAATTTATGGATATTTTCTGACACAATGTTCAAACCAACAGGTTTAGCTCACATGTTTCTTTTCTCACCATGCCATCTCCAAGTCACCAGAAAAGCAAACAAAAGCAAAACCCTACAGTAAATATTCCCCAAGTATTCCACATGAAGATTTGCTGTTCATCATCTGCACACGTTTAAGGGAGAGAAAAGGAAAGAGGGTGGTGCGACCCCTGGCAAAAAGGGGCTGAAGGAAGGCGGCAAGTAAAACGGACCGTTCGGTATCCACGAATTTGCATATCTAACAGTTAGATGCGTCCTCAAAAGATTAAAACAACGACAAGGGCAGAGGAAGGGAAAGGACATTTCTCTGATTCAAGAGCACACAGCACTTTTTCGCTGGAGCACCTGAAAGCGCCGAGCCGACACGGCACGGATACCCCCGCCACTTTCAGCCGCCCGCTCCAGCCGCGGGCAGCGGGACTGTTTCCTTCACCTCCGGCTGACTGCGAAGTTACTTTTGCTCAGGCACAGGGCCGAGGCCGGCAGCACGCCGGCAGGTCCCCGTGCGCCCTGCTCAGCGACACGACACGGCGAGGCAGGGCCGCGCTGCTGAGCAAGCCCGCCGCGCCGCGCCGCGCCATGGGGACGCGCACCTACCTCGGCACGCCTTCCGTCTGCACGGCCTCGTGTCGCAGCACCGCGGCCCCGCGCTCTCTCCAGCCGCCGCCGCTCGCAGGGCAGCCTGCCGGCACGGGCACCCCAACGGAATGCGGGGCCGGCAGCGGTTGCTCCACGGGAAAATAACGGCCGCGGGCTGGGTCACAGAACCAACTGCTGCCACAGCGCAGCACCTCAGCCCCTCAACATCGCTCCTGATCGTTTGGTTTATAAAAGTGACGCCCTTTTTCAAATGCCGCGAGGGCTCCTTTGGAGCTGCTCTCCAAAGACGTTCACCAGATCTGGAGAGCCGTTAGCTCCCCCCAAAATGTCAGTGAGCACTGGGAAACACTGCTGCCCAAACATCAAACTCAAACAGCCCAAACTCAACTCTCGTGAACACAACACAATCCACTGGGAAGCTCAGATGTCACATTAGCTGCAACTTCTGCACGTCAACCTTTTGTCTCCCTGGGTGAAGGATCTGTTGGAAGCTATTTACGTACTGGCTCCTTTCCTCTAGGAGGAGCTGGTATCTCTGCCTAAAATTAAGACTGCTTGACACTTCCTACGATAAGGCCCTGTTTGTTACTTGCTCATCCCTTTGCCAAAAACGATTTAGGCTGAAATTTGTAGGAAATATTTTACTTTCTTTTGTGTGAAACTGCAATCAAAACAGTTTGACTTCTCCGACAAAGAGAATGGAGAGAACACCATCATTGGTTCTCGGGTTAAAATAAATTGATCCAGGACTGGCCAAACTAATCAAGCCCGTGTTTTTCTACAGATTTGTACCCAGTCTCTTTCAAACCCTCTTTCCTTGCAGTAATCCCCATTTAAGTACCTGCCGCCAAACAGAATGAGCAAGATCTGAGTTGGACCCTTTTCCCCTCGCTATTGAAGGCTGCCAATCATAGGGGATCCTCTGACCATGTCCATCTCACCAGTACATTTCTATTGTGTCAAAGAAAAGTAACATTCAAACACTGTCGTGACTTACTTTGGTTCTGAGGATGGGTCATGTGCACTTAAAAATCATTACTACAATGAAAAGAAGGGAAAAATGTAAAAAAAAAAAAGGGGGGGGGGGGAGAAGGAAAGAATTTGGCATCCTGAGAGCCTCACTAAAGCTCTTTAAAGTGCATAATTCCATCACTGTACTGTACATAGCACACAGTCTCGGAGGGGTAATTATCCGTGGGTTGGAAGCCACTGTGAATATACGCGCAGTCGGTCAATACGATGTTGTGCTTGCTGCTGCTTCTCTTACTTCTTTTCTGTTTTATTATTTTTTTTTAATCAATTTTAATTGTTGTGGATCTATTTCTGCTAATAAAAGAGAGTGAACTGATTCTGGTCGGATAGATTTCTGGATACGGAAAATGAGTGAGCTAAACATGTGAGAGTACTTACTGTATTACCAGAAATATTTATAAACGGCTCTTCCTTCCCTCGGCTGGCAGAATATCAAAGCACTGAGGAAGCAACACGGATGGTTTTGAAGGGATGGAGAAAGCAGAAGTCCACTCCTCCACCATCAACCTGAGAAAGTGATGCCACAGGGCTCCAGCAGAAGCCCAGACTGGAACTGCTCCCAGAGTAACATCTCCCCCCTTGATGGAGGGCTAATGTTAGTCTGAGTGCAAACTGTACTGAGGCACATCACAAATGAGCCTCTGCAGGGAATATGACATGCCCACTGGGCTACGACAGCATACCAACTGGAGACCCAGGGTACTTCTTTGCAATTGAGATGTGATTTCCAGGACTGTCAGTCTTTCCAGCTGAGGACAGTGATATTCTACATAGGCTTGATGCCGGCGTACACCACGACCAACACAGACTCTGGGCTTGATTGACAACAGTTCTGCCTTCTCCATAACACACAGCACTATTTCAACACATCTATATCAGCAACATAAAAACAAGCACTGGCGCAAGGAGAAGACTCACATACAGAACAACCAGGACCTGCAGATTTCCCCGGAGATGCTCCCCATGCCCCGCCAGGAACTTGCAACAAGCATCTTGTTCCCAGGGGCAGAGAGCACACTGATTCCCAAGTCAGCTCGTACACATGAAAATGCCTGGGGGTCCTGATTCAGTGCAATACTTAAGTAATCACCAATCTTTAACATTAAAGTCAACAGGACTTGAGTACGTATACATAGGTAATTACATGAATTCATCGCTGGGCTGAGCAGGCATGTTCCAGCTCACAACAGCAATGAAAGGACATTGTGCAGGAAGAACAAAAAGCCTTGAGGAAAGGATTAGTAGTGTCACAAGTTAAACATCTCCTCCCTGATGACATACAGGATTGGGTCAACTGTGCAGACGAGCGAGAATGCTGCAGCATGAAGTTAGAAACAAACTGCCGCCTCTAGTAGCATTGCAAATAACAAATAGAATACTAACATGCAATAAGCAATACTTTAATAGCTTTCCTGTAGAGGACAGGTAGAGATTTTTCAGTGTCCAACTGCATACCATTTTTACTCCAGATCTTCCACATGGCTGTTTTAACTTACCTAGCAGATTTAAGAGTAAGAAATAACAATAAACTTCTCTTTATAATCAGCCTCTGAAATCCTGCAGCTCTTGCTTCACAGTTCCAAAAATCGTAACCTAGGAGGGCTATAACTTAACAGTGATATGCTGTCATTAACAGTCTACTGAATTACAACAAATAATGCAGAAGGACCTGAGCGACAACTCTGCCTCCTTGTCTTAAAAATAGATAACAGAGGTTTGGTGACAATATGAACACATATCAGTTATGTTGTATTAAGTAACCAACCATTAGACCAGCCTTGGACTTCATAAAAAAAAATCCAAAACGTATTATTTTTAAAATTGCCTTAATCTGCACTAAATATACAAATTCCTCAGATGATTATGCCTTCTCCTAAGTACAGGATACATCCAGAATTTACTGTAGGTTATTTGAGCACTCTTGCTCACAGCAAGCAGAAAGTAGTTTGATGCCCGCTGAAATAATTGCCAGGCAAGGATGAGAGAAAGATATAAAACAAATTTATTGGCTGTCTAGCAGACTTAACATTCAATTTTCTCTTGTCACTTTCTCATCAAGTGTAGGTACTCGCACAATCCTACTTGCAACGGTTATGACCAGAAACGTGTCAGACCCAACCACCCCGGTGCCAAACTTGATCTTAAGATTCAAAAAGGCAGCATGCATATTCACAGGTAGGACATATAATTTTATACACCACATGTGATGCTTCATTTATCTGCTTTCATGTGTGTACCAGATCTATTCATTTCCTTCCATGCTCCTAAACATTCAGAACCACCATTATTCACATGTGTAAGCCCAATGCTCTTTGCAGAAAGTGACTTGCTCGTATAACCAATTCTTGCTACTGCTCTGTTGTTTCAGGCCTGGAGCTGTGGGATCACGGGCCTCCTAAAGGTATCATCAACTGGGGATTCTCACTCAAGGGAAAGAATAAAGCATCTAACACAAGGCAGAACCTGAGACACTTAAAGCTCAGAGGTTTATTTTAGGCAGTTGCACCTCGCACACACACGGAGGTGGAATATCCCAGTCTCCAACTTTCAGTTCTGATGGGAGACATAAGGAAGGAGGAGTTTTTGCGGTGACAACAGAAGACAAGAAGAAAAAAATAATCACATAGGTCAAACAAACATTTCATTTGCTGTAACACTAACTTGATTTGAGACAATCGATTTGAACAAAAAGAAAATAAAACATTTTGGAAGTTGCGTAACCTCCCCTTTCAAGTACTGGCCCTTCAGAGCACAAAGAGATCATTTTGAAACAAACATGGAAACATTTTCCACTTTTAAACAGCAAAAGCCATTTCAGTGTCACTGAAGTGTTTTCACCCCCAACATTTTCATCAAACTTGACTCAAATTCCATTTTGGCCCTGCTCATAAGCTGCCTTTTCAGACGAATTTTTTACTGTCATTTCTACCTAGCAGTTGCCACTGCATTTCATTCCCAGCTGGGTGTAAGGATGCAAAGCAGTCTCAAGTTCAATCTTCCATATCAAGAAGTAGGAAATTTGTTTAAATCTAGTTATTTTTGGAGCAGCCATTATCTACAACACAAAACAACAACAAAAAAAACCACTACAAAACAATCAAAACACCACCAAAATATGAAAAACAAACATTTGAAGTATCTATAGCAACTTGAAGTGGGAAGAGGCTGTTGTACAACACCGGGAACAAACAGAAAAGGGGACTATTACAGGCTGCATATACCTAAGTAGTGTTGTCCCCAAATACAAGCTTACAGGTTCCTCAAGGATCCAATTTCTAGCATCTCCTGAATGCACTTTTTGCCCACCACAAGCTCTGCTCCCAAACACTGGTGAGCCCAGGGAAGTGAGCAAAAGGCTGCTACAGACACTCCAGTGCCTGCTGAATTTATACAGGCCCTGCAGTTCTCTGGGCCTTAAGCTTCCACTGTAAGGCATTTAAGGCGCTTCCATAAATTTTACCCGGCATATAGCTGCATCTTTAGATATCTAAACATATGTTTAAACCAGAATATAAATCTACTTGCCACTCAGTTAATCTACAAAGCAGAGGTCAAAAGTCTTTATTCTCATGAGGGTTCAGTGACAACAAGTTGATTAACGTTGGAGATAAATGTTCATATGCTGAAGTCAGTGGAAGCAGAAACAAATCCTAATTCAGCATGCCATACACTGCTTAAAGGAATACGAACGTTGGTAAAGTGCCTTTTCCATCAGACACAAGATACATCTGCTTGCAAAGAAACTTGCACAATTTTCATTTCATATATTTTGGCTCAAGCTAGTACTAACAGCCTGCCTCTTTTATGAGTTCTTCAGAAAAAAAATCTCGCTGTACATCCTTTAAGTTCTGTAATGCTGGGATCAATGAATGAATGCAGAAAAGCCCAGAACGTAAATGCTAGCAACAAGTGAAATTTAACACAGGCTCCAAGAAAAAGAAAGGCAGAACTTTGCATATGTTTGTGGAAAAGAGAAACCATTCAAGTGAGTGAGAAAAAACTTCTAATGCTGATGTCTTATAATGTGACCATGCTAGCTGAGATGTCTTCACAAAGACCATATCACATGCTGTTGATTCCATGACTCACTATTTCCAATGTTAGAAGTATGGCCAGATACTGTGCTAAGGAAAATCAGTTTGTGTTCCTACAGTAAGTTTTTCTCAAAATGTAAACAGAATGTATTGATAAAAAATAAATCTGGATATTAATTTAAGACAAAATATGACATTAATAGTAATTTGGAAAGAAAAAGCAACTAATTTGCTAAAATATCTACTGGAATAGACAAGGAACAGAATCCTAGCTGGTCTTCAACGCATTTTATCTTCTCACTCTATAGTTAAACACAGGGTATGACTAGCATTGGCTTTAAAGAGGGGGGATTTATTACATGGAGAACGTCAAGGCTGGCTTTGAGAAAATCCTGAAGACGTAAGGCAGGACAGACTCCAGCAGAGTGAAGAACCCTCCCCTCCCCTTGGGGTCTTCAGTGACACTTCAAGCACTTGCTCAGCTTGACTGAGCCCAGGCTCTCTGTGGCATGGCTACATCCTCTGCCTTCTCAGCTGGCAAGGGCGTTTTGATCAGAAATTCCATCTGGATTTTCAAAATCTTCTCAATTTAGATCTCATCAAGACTTGCACACATCTGCAAGGAGCTTTGATTTCTAGACACCAAAGGCTTCCTGCAAGAAAAAAGCTACTCAGAGTATCTTTCCACCCACTCTAGCAGAATGACTGGTAACAGACCGTTTGTGCCTGTGCTTTTTGGGTAGAAAAAGTATACATATGTGTATGCATGTGCACACGTGTTCTTTCTGGGAAATATATGCTCTCTGCTTAAGGTTGGGTTGGGTTGTCCTGCCTGAAAAACATCACAGCATCCTCAGAGCACTGCCCAGTACCATGGGTTTTAACAAGAGAATGCCTGTGCTGATTCATTTGGTATTTCCTTCCGCAGCGCACCCACTACCACCATGAGGAATATTGCCAATGTAGGTAGAATGTAGAAATTACAAGGTTTGAAGCTGCCAGTTCTTTTCCCTAGTAAGAACACAAGTGATGTCCCAGGGTTTTGTTTCTATCACTTTCATCTGCCTGCTAGAGAATTTTGGTGTCAGAATGTGGACACCAAATGCCATTGGCCACTGGTGAGTCATGCAAATGGCAGGAGAGAATGGATTTGACCCAGAGGTTACTAGCCTTCTAAAATGTTACACGTGACCACTGCTTAAATAGATTACATAAAATGTTCTCAGCCAAACAGTCCATCTTTGCATAAGAAAATATCCTCCTGTTTGCTTTCCTTTCAGGAAAAAAAAAAGGAGGGGGGGGCAAAATTTCAACCTTCTTAAAAAGGCAGTGAGCTTTCTACGCTCCTGACCTTTCTCTTGCAGAGAGAATGCCGATTTCTTGCTGAGCTATGGCTCTGATCATCCTTGCCAAAGCTAAGATGCACACGAGCTGGCTTACCCTTGTTTTCACTGGCTGCTGGAGCACACCAAAGAGACTGTATGCCCCACTGCCTTCAGCACCGAGCCAAGCAATGTGAGCCTTTACAGAACCTTATATAGCACTTGAAGAGCTGCATAGAGGAGCTCTACAGGACGGCATAGAGTGCAGCAGCGCAGGGAGGTTGAGAAATCTGTTTTACTTCTGCTGTTGAGAAGATCAAATGGTCAGTTTGAATGCGAGGCATGATAAACTCCCTAAATTTCTGGAGTCAAAAGTTAGTTGAAAGACTAGAATAACACAGAGTGGGAGGGGGAAGTGGATGTGCTCACCCAGAGACAAAAAAAGAAGGTTTATTCAAGTATTACAGTATGACAATCATGCATTGCAAATACCCCAGTGAAGTGAAAATTTTCAGTCAGTACAGGAGGCCTGAGGTTTCAGCATTCACAACAGAAGCCAGCTAACAGAAGCACTGTGGGAGCTGCGTCTGCCTGTGCCACTTCTCCCAAGAAGCCCAACAGGAAACATTTGTGCTCAGCTACTACTTTTAAACACCAGTCACTGTTCCAACAGCCTTACTACTACCCCTTCCATCAGAGCTGTGCCTGCAGACCCCGAATGAGACTGGGGTGCTCTGCTTTATCCAGAATAAGAAAAACGTGCAACAGCAGCAAGGGAGGAAGTTTGCACCTGCAGTGCCCTGCCCATTTATCTGTTCTGTTATTTAGTGTACTGCCAGTACATGACCCAGCCCTACCACTCCAGTTTTTCTGAATTAGTAATAAGGCATCGGAGCTTCATTTCATGGTCATTCCAGCAGAGATGTAGGGTGCTCTCTATCAGTACCAGCACAGACAGATGTCATCTTCAGACCTGAGGAAAACAGAATTTGGCCCAAGATGTTAAAGGGTTATTTTAAGGAATGCTTCTTTTTTTTCCCCTCTCCATTTGTTTGTTTTGGAATTGATACCAGGAAAAAAAAAATGTAACTAGGAAACAGAATACATAACTGCCTGAGGTGATGTACAAGAAGTTTCTTCGCATTCTCAGACTTTTTCCTGGTTAAAACCAGTTTGCCTGGGGATGGGCCAGCTCGGTTTCAGCTTCCCCTCCTTTCCCAGCATTCCACACATGAACATGACCTTCATTAAATCAGCACAGCAACTGGATCCAGCTAACAAAATCCAACACATGTAGGCACTTGTCCGCCTCGTCCTCAAGGGTAGAGAAACAAGGATACAGTTGTTCCAAAACTGGCCTTGCCATTTCCAATTCTTATCCTTGCATAACTGATCCTATCGAGACTGTTTACTGCTGTTCAAAGGCCGCTGCAGTCTCTTGGAAGCAAACTCCACTTGTTTTCTCCTCTCTGCTGAAGGATTAATGACCACTTGCTCTCTTGAGGAAAGGTGGACGTAGCAAGTGAGCTTCATGAAAAACAGTTTACAAGTGACACAAAACAAGCAGCCAGATCTAGGCTTCTGTTGGCTGGATTTCAGGGTATTTGCTGGTGAGTATATGGATTGTCCTAGATTACAAAAAAACCTCAGAACTGCAGCAGTATGGCAAAGTTTAAGGGACTGGGAGGGCTAAGGAAGGAAAGATCCGGTCAGGCTGCAAAACTACACATCCTGAAATGCAACAGAGAGAGTGAGGAATGTAGCGATTACAGACTGGCCTCATGTTTCATTCAGTCTTTTCATGTTTTCAGCAGAAATTCCACTAAAAAGAAGTCCAGTAGCTATTGGCAGCAGATAGCAGGACACCATTAGGAGCTAAAAAATAATTTAAAATCTCTCTAGATCATTTTCTCTAAGGATAAACATGAGCGCATATCCAGCAGTGGCAGGTCTTGCACGCTACCTACATCAAAACTATTTTTCTGCATTCTAGATGAAGCCTAAAGGCATTCTGAATCAATTCAGCTGCAAATGGATATCTGCTTTCTCTGAGTGGGAACCAAAGGCATCTGGGTGTGATGCCAGTCGCCTCCTTGAAGAGGCAAAAAGTGGCACACCTTGTACTTGGGGGCCAAGTGAGAAGTAAGAACACTCATGACCTGTTTCTGATGACAAGGCAAGCGTGAGCCCTTTTCAGACTAGGACCCTTTTAGGCATTCCCTCTTAAAAAACAACAACATCATCACTGAAAGGTCACTGAAGTCCACAGACCAAATCACCAGAACTGAAACAAGCAGTGGGAGATGGCAGAGGTCTGAAGTGGTGGCATAGGGAGTGTTAGGGCTTTAGTGGGATTGGTTAGTTTGGTTTGTCATACCAGCTAGGAAAGCAGAGAAGTGAAAGCGTTTTGTATTTACAAAGTTCAATAAAGACCTCTCAGAGCTCTGATCCTGGTTGAGAGTTCTGTGTACCACAGCAATATCAGAAGGAATAAAAAATATAATCCACCAGGCAACTGCTGTGCAAGTTTGGTGAGACACCCACTCCCATGACTCCAGCATCACTGCTCTCTCTCAAGCCTGCACACATACTCAGCACCAGTCATCCTGTCTGCCCTTTGCAGTGGTATGCTCCAGCAAGCAGGCCTGCATTTTCTCTGCTATCTCAGACAACACAGAACGGTATCACTTTTACCCCCAACTCAATCTTGGATGCAACCACTTGGTTGCGTGTGCATGGACTCCAACTTCTCATACTGTGCATAGGAGGCAGCGCCCTGGATGATGCTACAAAGATCATTACTGTGATGAACAAATAATAAATCAAAACAACCACTGCACTTAGAGTTACCAACATGAGAGATGTCCTCGCCGCACTCAAATTCCAGACTGGTTTTGGGCATGCATTCCCATCTTTGTCTTTCCCCATGGTGAGTTTAACTACCACCTCACTACTTATCGCTGTGAGGGCAAATTTATGCCACCTAGTTTTACACATCTAACAGTCAGCTAGCCAAGACCCAGCTAGCACTGTCTAGGTTCCCTGTGAAGTTAATCCAAATAAATACACATCTCCAGAGGGCAAATAACTTCATTCCATCTCTTCTGCGAGACAGTGATTTCTGGAGAAGCCCACAGAAGTTGACGAACCAACTAGTTTAAACTAGATACCTAGCTTCTGCATGGCTGAGGTTCCTGGAGATTAATGGACACATGGACAGGGCTCTATTCAGTGCACAACTCCACAGACTCTTAGACAGAATTTGGTACATCTTTTATTAATTGTCTCAGCTGAAGCCATTTATTACGTAGACAGCCTTAAACTATGTTCAGAGCAAGTGATCCTCACTATAAAATGAGCAAAGCTGGGTCACACTGCTATGCCTTTTTGATTTCCAGGTGGCTGAGACTCCCCACCACCACTTCAGTTTCACTTTATTACCTGTTTTTTTCCCCTCCAAAATCCTAAAGGATATAGCTCACTCCTACCTTCGTTTCCATGGTTTGCACATGATACTGAAGTTAAAGTTGTTCCTACATTATTATAAGCCCTGTTTGGATTTGAGAAAGTTTTAGGCAGAGTACTTTATGTTAACAAAATATGTTGTCCCCAGTTCTCTATTACAGATCAAGGATGAATTTATGCCAGAAAAGCTTGTACTTTCTTCAACTATGTTACTGATTTTTGGAGAAGAAAAAAGCCAAACCACCACCTCAAACTGAGAATAGGGAAAAGTAACATGCACTTGTCTTCCACAAACAGTCAAGTTCTCCCAGTGATGCTGGTTTTTATAAAGCCTGAGATCTGCTCTTCTGCTCTACAGAGAAACAGACTCTATTCCCTATCTCCATAGAAGAACCACCTGCAGAGGAGCAGAAGAAATGAAAGACACATGGAGAGACACTCACATGCAAAAGCTTCAACATAATACAACTCTGCAGTGAGGTTACAAGCATTCACACAAAGCACCGTATGATGAAACAGAAACTGCTGTTAAATCACAGTGAAATTACAAAAGGAAAGCTACCAATAACAAAAGGGGTAGGGTGGTTTGAGAAGTCCAGATGCAGGGAGGACTCTGACATGCTAAGATCAGAAGAGGTGACTACCATCTTCTAGCCTGACACCCCTAGTCCCATAACTTCTCATATCAGCGCCTGTGCAGACGCCAAGCATGCTGGCTGTTAGCATCCCCTAAACCACTGATGTCCCTTTCATCACCAGTGCCAGAGGCAGGTAGTTCAAAGGTTTCTACCAACTAGCCTCCCCCACTTATAAACAACGAGGGCATTATGTACACAGCTCTTGTGAGGAGAGTCCTGAACTCTAGTGGTGTGACCACTGTAATCAACTCAGGATTCATTACAGACGTGCTGTGATCCGCTCTGAAAATACCAGGCCACGTGGCTGCACTTGGCTGCCCAGCATGCTAAGTCCTCCTTCTTGACAAGCTTCCACCCAGGACACTGAGTGAGGCCAGGTCTAATCCGAGGTTACACAGGAGGACGAGAGTGAGCTGCTGGAAAGGAGGAGATTAGCAGAAGCTGGAGTCTTTCCTCACTCCACCTGCACTGCTGGAGCAGAAGTCTTGCAGGCTGACTCACAGCTTCCCCACCCAATGGATTTTCTTAAAGGAGGAAAAAGAAAAAGAGAGGAAAAAAGGTCCTGAAGAAACACACAGGGAATTAGAGCTATGCTTGGATATTTTATAGGACATAAAAATAATCACTTCCTACAGCGAAACTGCAAAGCAGCAACAGGTTTTCTGTACTACTCAAAGAGAAAAAAAATGACTGTTTGGCTTACATTAAGACTGGGTGCTCTCAGGTTAGAGATTACTCCAACAGGCATTATCATTAGTTGGTCTGAGTTCCTTGGCTGCTGCTGGAGCAGAGCTGGAGAACAGCTTTGTACTCCCTGCAATAAACCGAGTGCTATGACTCTCAGGAACCCAAGGTGTGGTCCTTGCTGGCAGGTGTTAAGGTGTTTGTTTGCCAGCCTTTTCCCCAACTGGAGGAAAGGTGCTAATGAGGTAAAACTGTAGAAGAACAGCAAAAGGCGAGAGCCAGGATTCTCCTACGTGAATGTTCAATGGACCATGAGCGTTTTTGCAACGCTGAACAACTAAGGACACAAGGAGACTCACTGGGAAGCGAGGTTTGGATCCATCTCCACTGGCACACACGAAACAGCCGACCTTTGCTATGTCGCCTTCCCCACAACCACAGGTAAACAGGAGTGGAAGAGAAGAAATCACCAAGCACACGGGCATCATTCCAGGCCAACTACAGTCAAGGAGGACCGTCCTCTCTCAGCCCACTGCTGATAGCCACTAAAGGACATTTATGTCCCATAGGATGCCACATTTCCAAAGATCTGGGAGGGATTCAATTAACTGTTCTGCAAGCAGGGAAACTCTTACCATTTTCCATGCAGAGGTGAGAAAAATGAAAGAGAAAGGCAAAGAGCCTTGCTCAAGTCTGCCCCATGAGCCAGAACTCGACTTCTCCGCCTCCAGCTTCCCAGCCCCATTCTCATTCCTGCAGACCGCAGCACCTCTCAGATCTGCTCCAGGTGAGTAGATAACACAAGTACTGCATACCACAGAGGAGGAGAAGCCACAGCGAGAAATGACTTGAGGATTCGAAGCTTTGGTATGATTTATAACTAAGCACCCTGGGAACAGCAGAGGCTGATGATAAGCGTAAGCAGAGGAATAAAAATAGGAGTGGAGCTGAGGTGCTCAGTGCAATGAACTGACTGCAAACAACCCTTCTCTCCCTTTCTCGTGCCCTCAGAAGCCTTCAGACACAAGGCAATTCCCATTTCATTCACAAATCCCTACTACACTGGTACTACACCCAGCTAACAGCTCGGCACTCCATCCCCATGGACAAAGATTTAATTAGGATTTTTAGGGGAGATGAAGGGTATCACCCCTTAGGGCACTGCCAGTACAAAAACCCAAGTGATGCAAAATTAAATCCTAGTGTCCTTAAATCTTTTTAAATCTTTTAAAGTTGATTTCGAAGGGTTTTTGGTTGCTGAAATTCAAATGGCACAAGGTAGTTTGGAGGTATTCCTCGTGTGTTGTCCTGGTTCTGACCACCCAAAACACATCTGCTAATTCCTCCTAGTTAGAAATGGGAAATTTACTAAGCTGGTCAGCTCTACCTCATGTCACTGGAAAGCACTGACCCTCACTATCTCCCCAGCTTTACAAAGTTGGGCTTTAAAAGAAATCTCAGGCTATGGAAATAGAAAGATATGCCTAGGCTTATAGCAGTTGGAACAGCACAAATACATCACCAGAGTGAAACACTCTATGGCCAGAGGCACTAAAAAAGCTTAGATGTGTGCTTAAGTTAAAAGCCCTGAAGTCGCGGGCTAATTTGAGTATTTGGTGAATCTTAAAATAAAGCTTCTATGTAAGCATTTTTAGGATTGTGGCCCTCATTTGCGTCTAGCTGAAGAAATGTAAGCTATCATTATACGAGCCTAGCTCTGGAAAAGGCTTATTCCCAACTAGGTCCTATTTACAGGCCAAGTTCTACCCTCCCATGTTTACATGCAACTCCTACAAAAAAAATTAAGCACTGTCCCCTGAGATTGTACAAATGCACCAGACTCCCTAGCATGCTCCAGCTGCCAGAGCCAGCTTTCTAAATGTTCCTATAAGGCAGCATCCATTGCTCGCTTCGCACAGAGACATTGGGCCATCAGGCACCCACACATCATTGCTGCCCCCCTCTGCACACATGAACTAATTTCAAGACAATCTGGTCAAATCTGCAGCCTTCACACCTCTGGCTGTGCTGCAGATATACTATAAGGGGAGCAGAGTGACCCTGAATTCATTTGATAAACTAGCCCTTAATGGCCTAATTTCCTAGAGTAACATTTTCACCTATCTCAGACAGAAATGCAAGGTTACAGAATAAGCAGGTTTCCATAGCCACATGAAAGATGCTGTATTTTAGTTTATTGAGGAGTTAAGGCGTTAAAGATTTTTAAAGCGTTTTCCTTGTCTCCCTGAAAGCACCACGTCAGCCCTATCCTGGTCAGCCAACACACAGCTGAAACCAAGAGGGCACAGCAACATTTGAAGTCAAAATCAGCACTTTTCCAAAAGGTAGGTTTATCACTGAAAATCATTTTCAGTTTCTTTTGTTTAAATACCTACAGTTTTTAAACGCTTTTTTTGCAAGCAGGCAAATCCACCTGGTACCCCTCTCTGCACAGCGCTTCTGAATTCTGATGGCGTGGGGATAATAGAACAGCTGCTAACCTTAGTGTCACCAGGTCAAAGTCACAGCAAGCAGCTCCTCCAACAATCCCACACCTCCTCCTCTACCTCTTGTTTTTCCAAGTTTAATTAAAATCCCCAGCAATTTTTCCACTTCTCTTGCGAGGGCTGCGTGTCTCTGCCTCACTGCTGCTTCTGGAAAGCGGCGGGGAAAGAGGGGTTAACGCTATCCCTTCAGAACAAAACCCACAAGGCTGAGGCAGACCTGCACTGCTCCAATCCATTCTCTGACCAAACTTGTTGCTAGTCCTGTCTGCACCATCCGAGATCTCCCAGGTTTCACTGGCCTCCAGCCAAAAGTGTCATTTTACTCTCATAATGAAGGGGGCCAGAAGGATTTATCTTTCCCAACCTCTCCCTACATTATGTCCATCCCTGCAGAGCAATCTTCTTGTTTTTCCACATTTTCTTGCAGTCTGAAACCCTCCCAAGGGCATATCCCCAAGGATCTGCTGAGATGGAGGGCTTCTCAGCTTACAGCTTCTGCCTACAATGCTGTATTTAGCCCATTAAAAATCCCAATAAGGTTACACATAAAAGCTCCTTCAAAGTTTTGGCCCTGACACTTTACTCCTCGCCTTCTAAATCAAGTTATACCTTATTCGAAAATCTTTAGAAATTGTTTGGAGGACTGAATGACCTATTCTGAGGCTTTAAAATTAGATCAAAAGTATAAAGTTGCTTCCTCCCCAGCCACTGTATTACTAAACAAGGAAACGGTCACACAATAAAATTTCCACAAGAAGAATGGAGTCTGTAAACTGAAGCTGTCACAGGTGATGTAGTTAAAAGAAAAAAAAAAGAGAGAGAGAGGTTGTTTTGGTATTTGTTAAGGTCCTGATAGCCAGCTGAACAATACACAAAATACAGTTCCCAAATTGTAATTCATATTGAAAACCCCTCCATGTGCAACAACAGTCTCTCCACCTCCCTCAGTCGCTGGGGTCTAAGTGCAGGCTGAGAAAGTAGAGTTAATGGGGGAGATGCCAATTTTACCTTTATCTGCTCGAATAGTACTTTGCAGAGTTCAGAGGTTACAAATACAGTTGTCCACTGCATTCTTCCTTATCCTTCCCAGTCTCTTCTCCCTACCTCTATCACCACCAGGTTAGTCACAGTGATCCCTATGACTCATGGATGACCTCATCAAGTACTTAGAACACACCTGAAAAACAACCAAAATCCAGCACAGTGCAATACCAGGTTGGTTTTCTCCAAAATGATTCATTTTCCTGCACCTGGAAGACTAAGACCTAAACCATCGTCCTTCTGTCCCCAGAAGAAATCGCAACAGTAAAGGTTCTGCAGCTGGAGTTTAACGAGCAGCCCCATTAACAAGGCATAAATGCCTGTTCTTCTAATGCGGCAGGTGAAGCTGCACTGTCTTAGTCAATACTACAGTTGGAGTAGAAGCCTGCCTTATTTTTAGGCAAAGTAAGCAAGTGCAAGCCAGAAAGCTTGAAGGATCCTGAAGCCAATAAGTGCTATTTTTTTTTTTTACACCCTAATTGCTGATAAAACCACACTTAAGGAAAGAATGAACTTCAGCAGCACATCCATTGTTCACCATCGCCATGGTCTACTGAAGGGAATCTCAACTAGATTGAGCCTGCCTTCAGTTTTACTTTGTGTTTTGATTCCAGCTCTGATAAGGTCACACCTTAAAAGAGCCACGCACAGTATAACAGATGGGAATAAAGCTTTCAGCTATTCCCAGACTCTGCTAATAGCATGTATTTATTTATTTCTAAAGGGAGAAAAATCAATTTTTTTTGGTCTACATAAATAGGTCTGGGTTTTCAAGTTCCTTGTTTCCCTGACAGCCCCCATAGGGATGATTTCTGCTGAGTGGAACTGTTGCAGATGATGGTGCAGAGGCAAATATCCACCTAGGCAGACTGAGGCTCCTCACTGCGGAGCCATGGCTCCAGAGAGCAACACCTACCGGGAGTTCCGCAAAACACCCTGATCCCAAATCCAACCTATTCCTGCAGTGTCAGAGATGAATTTGTACTCAGACCTTCCTTCCCAAATAATACTGCACTGCTGCTTCTCTCCTGGTGCTGCCTTCATGCAGTGAAGTCACCTCTCTGAAGCTTCAGGCCTTCAGTCTCAAGTTTTTTCAAGCTGCCGGCTTGGAATTCCATCCATCTTAGGTTCTACTGGTGAAACAGCAACAGTGGCAACTACAGGATACATGACAGGATTTAAAATTTAAAAAAAAAAAAAAAAAACTTAAAAAAAAAAACAAAACAGAATAGTGAGGTAATGGTGACCTAATTTCCTAAACTGTCTTTATGCTAACCACAACTTTAAGGTTTCAGAGACTTTGGCGCGTTATCAGCTTGCTCTAAAAATGCCTTCTCTGCAAACCAGAAATAAGCATATTGCAGTTTTCAGATAATACCACCCAAAACAAAATGGAAGAATGCCACAAACTTGCATCCTCCAGAAAAAAAAGCCAAAAACTTTACTTTTCTTACCAAACTCTTATACATGAAAGCTCCTATTTCTTTTAAAATATCTTAGCTCTTAGTCCATCACAGTAACGATGTGTCACACAAATGACCCCATACTAAGATTCCTACAATACAGACTTAATCTTTAGTGAATTGTGTTAGAAAAGCATTCATTTTAGTATCACTTTGAATCAGGTCAAGAGAAGAGTGGTAACACTACTAGCCAGAATGCTGAAAATCAACTGCGGAGAGAAAGTTTTGGAAACTGCATGCCATAAGAATGATATGCTAGGAAAATGCGGAAAGCTGCTCGCTTAAGAGTGTGCTGGCTAGACCGAGGCAGAAGAGGTCACGCTTAGCAAAGCCTCTGGAATTCCCCGCGAATGGTACTGCAATGACAAGAAGGAATTTCGGGGGATGTTGTACACTCAACGCTAAAAAGTATTTCACGAGATTCTGCACCAGAGAGCAACAGTTAAGGTGAAAGGCTTTGGAAGAAGATATGAAGTGGGAGTCTATACAGTAAACAGAGTTAAGAATGAGAGCCAAAGGGTACCAGAAGTGAAAATACTTCAGGGTGGTATTAAATGAGATGAGCAGCAATCCATAGGTCACTTTAAATCTCTTAAAAAAAAATACATAGGTACTCATTTAATTATACATTTGACACAACTAAGAGCAGTTCTGGTTTGCCCTTCTCTTTCATGTTTCAGCTTGTTGCATTTGCACATCATGTTACTGTTATAAAAAAAAAAAAAAAAACACCAAAATAATGTAACTAAATTGAAAAAGGACTAGACCAGAGAAGGAACAGAGCCAGCACACAGCCACGTGTGCTTAACAAGCTGATATTGCGGAGTCAGTATGTATAAGTACTCAAAGCCATAACTCACCATGCTGGTCAACAGGAAGGGGTAAGCCGTATGTTACACTGGTCTCAACGATATTTCTGTTGAAAGCTAGGAAAGCTGTAGATACGCTAGGGAGAAAAAGCTTCTCCATCCTTAACTATTGCTCATGACAAGATACATGACTGAGAAAATACTTTATGATACACCAGAATCAGTAAAAAGTAAAGCATGTGGTCATTCTTACAGAAGGTCCAGAAATGAAAGAGCAGTGTAAAAAGAAAAAGAGAAATAAACAGATTTGCTTCAATGCTTAGTTAACTCAGTCAAACGTAACTTGAAGAAGAAAACTGAAGTTTTTAACTGAGCTTAGAGGAGACTTACTAAACAGCAGGTCAGGTTGAATTCAGCTAAGCTCCTGGATCAGCTGTTTTCTGTTGGACCAATCTCTTGTGAAAAGCCAAGAACAAAAATCTAGCTCCAAGGGCTCAGAAAGTGACAGAGAGTCCAGGCCACCTGAATTTTTTTTTTTTTTTTCCAGGAAGGTTGTGAAAAATAAAGTTATTCCAAAAACTTACCTCAATTTTCCTTGTTCCACTACCACTACCAAGTAGACAAAAAGCATCAGCTTTTCTCATTTGCATTGCGTTAAGTACCTCAAATGCTGTGGACCACTGACGTGGTTTAACAGAAAACACGTTCTTAACACAGAACATTTTTAACATCCAGCCAAACACTAGCAAAGCCTCTAACCTCCCTCAATATCCTACACCTAAATTGCAAACGTGAGCTTCCCTGCTATGCCGCTGCAGTTTGCCAAGTGATTATTCAGCGGAACTGCCATGAGAACAGAGGACGACACTTCTCTTTACTTCCCAGCTTTTAAGCACACATTTTTTAAGTCAACTGTTTAGCTTTTCTCCAGCTTTTCCACAAGCCTCGGGCACAGAAAATCCTGGACCTGTCTGGCCTTACTAATACTGCTAATATTTAATACTAATACTGCAATATTTAAAGGCTGCTGTATTAAACTGGGGTCTATTTGTGCCCATAGGCCTCAGACGCCATTTTTCAGCTTGCCTCCAGCAAACAAATTCCTTGATAAAAACAAGATACGTTAGGTTCACTTTTCCATTTAAAGGAAATGGGCAAAACTCAGTGCTAATTTTCAACCAAAATGTGCATTTCTGTCCTTTTGTCAAGCAGCCCTTGCAGAGATAGTCATCCAGCAGTGGAAATAAAGCTAGACAAGGAAACAAATCTGCAAGAACCAAGCCCTATTTGTCACACTGTCAGCGAGATATTGAATCATCACATTCCAAGAGCCAACTTCAGTGCAAGCAGGTACTAATCTGGTGAATCTCATGAAAAACCAAACCCCAACATTATATTCAATGCATATGCGTGCACAGTTCTGTATTGTTTGGGTTTGATGGACAAGATCTTGAGGTAAGGTTGATTAGAATAGCTTTTCTTCTGAATAACACTGCAGGTACACTCTCCTGCTTAAATATAAAGAACATACTTACACTTATTTCCCAGAAGAGCCCAGGCTCTTCCACTGTAACACCAGGCAGACCAGAACCATGACAGCTCTGCATTAAAAGATAATTTTGAAGTACTCCATCATTTATTTTAACCACCACCAGCAGTATTTTCTCCCAATATGTACATTCAATAAGATCAAAATTTAGAGCATTGGGAAAATCCTATTCTTAGTCTGTAGAGAACATAGTAAGTCTGAAACATGCATCCAGGAAACTTCTGATACTTCAATGTATGTTTCCATGTGAGCCCATGGGAGGTACATGCACAAATCCCATTATTTGTTAACAGGATTAGCAAATGCTCTTTTGAAAATACACCCCAGAGTGTTCTGGTGTTAACAGAAACAGTTACAAATCTCAAATGCATTATAATAAATTCTTTCTCAGAAAATACTGGCCTACTAACTGTTGCCCAAGATTCTTATTAGCCAGAACCAGTTCATCCCTTCTCTCGTTCACTATCTGGGCAGCATACTTGGTTTGTCTGAAAAACATGACGTTACACCATCCTACTCATACAAGAAAAGAGATAGGCTATTAAACTGAATTTTGAGCTTTGGAGCAAATACATGATTTCAAACATACTACAGAAGAATGACATTCTTTTCAAGTGATAAATATAAGGGAAAGAAAGCTGACTAATGGTTTAACATGGAGCTTCATGTTCAATAAAAATTATGGCAAGTTAGTAAACTACAAAGTCAGGTGCTCTATATCACAGGCCCTGTACTGGGTCTGCACTTCAGCTAATGTAAACTGCCTTAAAATTTGGCACTAGATGAGGTTTTAATTTCGTATGGACATCTTCCATAAAAACCAAAGCAAATTTGCCAGAATATTTATGCAGAGCTTACTGTAGGTTTTATGAAAAACTACACAGATGGCTAGGCCAAAAGTTTAATAGCCACCAGAATTTCATTTATCCAAAGGAGAGTTAAATCTCCAGTACTCCAAAGGCCCAAATCCTGATGTCTGCAGCTCCTCAATCATTTGAAATTACAGATGAGCCTAACCCTGCTCTTCACAGAACAGGCAGGGAAAAGTCTAGCACCCAAGTCGACTGGAAACTGGAATATGTTACGTTTCCAGGATCTGCACCTAACATCATGCAGCATCGATGAGAAATACAAAGTCCTCAGACTTACACTCATTGTAATTTCTTCCATGTAAAGTATCCAAGACTAGGTTCTGAGTACAGGTATAACATGAAAGTAACAGAAGATGTGCACAAGAGGGATAACACACTAAGTTTGTAAGTTCCAAGTGTAAAAAATTCATATTAATCTCTGTATTTTAACTGTATGTATTAGGAATAGAGATATATTATTTAAAACTGTTCTTCTTGACTCAATTTTACCCTCCTCAAAATATTTTACTTGCTGCATGGATGATATCAAGCTTGACTAGCAAAGGCTGTTACAGAGCAGTGAGGTCTCTCCCCATCTCACTCAGTGGCTCGCAAAAGAGCATTCCATTTGTTTAGACTCTCCATAGCTGTTCAGCAAGAGAATGTTCCTTCTTCCATCCTCCTTTACTAAGGAGAGGGGAAATGCAAGTGTTTGTTGACTTTCATTTTTGCATGGCCTTGCCTGGTGGCACAGCAAAAAAAGTACGTTACTACAACTCCTAAGTCCTCACTGAGTTCCTCCAGGTCTATAGCAAAATACGGAACATCTCTCTCCTGCTCAAATACTTGGTAATCCTGGGGTAACATTCAGGGAATATTTTTGGGGAGGCCTTGAAGATTGCTCTGCAGCTACTCTGTCACTAATGCTTCCATTGGGTGGCCTGCTTGCAGGATAAGCTTTGCAGCTGTCTGAATTCTGTGGCTTTCCACTCCAGTAGTATTCCTGAAATCGTGACCAGCTGCTGCACTTGGTACGGTGTGATAGCCACAGTATTAACTGCACAGGGCTATCTGAGGCAATGCTAGATACTGGGAGAGCCGCAAACCACAGAGACTCCCCCAGCAGATGATATCACATGCCAGCTCCAGGAGCAGGTATCTGCCTGTGGTGTTTTGGTCCATTCTTCCTACATCAGGGTGAAGCACAGAGACAGAGGCAAACAGTTCAAGCAAAATCCAGAACTTCAGGATGTTCATACCTGTGGTCCGAGGGTTGCTTTTATTCATAGAAGAGGATTACAGTAAAACATTTTAGATGCTGATGTTTGTTACTATTTATGGATGCCTACAGCACATGTTGCTAAAGTGGGTATCTCACTTTATACTGGCAGTAGAATGCCCGTATGTTTTCATGCTAAACATCAAAACAATGCTTGAAATCATCCCCTTTTGCCCCTGGTGAGGTCACAACAAACATGTTGTTTATATGAAATTTCTTGTGCTCACTCAGAAGTGTTTTTATTTTTCATTTTCTGCAAGCCTGGCCAATTTCAAGTTACTTAATTGCAGAAAAAGGGGAGTTTTTCTCGACTGTTTTGTACAATTAGTATAGCTTGTATAATTTAGAGAAATATCTCATTTATCTCTTTGAGAGCAACACAACATCCACGTCTCTAAACTGGAGAGACACAGATTTGATGGATGGGCTACTTGGTGGATAAGGAATCAGATGGATGGCTGTATTAAAAGCCTTGTGGTCAATGGCTCAATGTCCAGATGAAGACCAGTGACAAGCAGTGACCCTCAGAGGTCTGCACTGGGATTTCATATTTTCACTAGTGACATGGACAGTGGGACTGAGTGCATCCACAGCAAAGATGTGGTTGACACCAAGCTCAGCAGTGGGAAAAGCTGCTGTCCACAGTTACCTGGACAGTCTTCAGAGATAGGCCTGTGCAAACCTCACAAAGTTCAACAAGGTCAAGTTGGAAAAAAAAGTTTCTTACAATAAGGATAACAAAGCACTGGAGCTGCCCAGAGGTGTTGTGGATGCCCTGTCCATAGAGACATTCAAGGTCAGGCTGGACCTGGCTCTGAGCAACCTGATGTAGCTGTAGGTGCTCCTGTTCATTGCAGGGGAGCCGCACTAGATGACTTTTAAAGTCTCCTTTCAACCGAAACAATTCTATGATTCCAGGATCTCCTTCCACTGAAGGGAGCCCATAAACTTGCCTCCAGGCATCTCAGCACTGCCTGTAGTCAACTGTTTTCTATAGGCACAGTACAGTTCTTGCCAAGGTTTTCCTACCGGAGTTTACATCACTCTGCAGGATACTAAATTTGTGCTAGGGCTACACAAAGCCCTGAAAAAGACTGCTTCTGCTGCCATACCACTGAAACATGGCCCATGGAGAGCAAGACCTTGTGTAAGTGCACAGACATTACAGACCTTGTCCTGGGCTTCACAGTAACTGATATCAGCCTTCAAGCAAGAGCTGAGGATGAGGGAGGAGTTTCTTATTGCCCCAAGCAGGCTACACAATTGGTAGTAAATCTCAACCTCTCTGAAAGGAACAGGTGTCTCTTTACACCTGATGTCAACCCCTCTTCCAGTACATGTCAATGGGCACAGTCCCACACCCTTTTCAAAAGGCTTGACTTTACCAGGCTGATGAGACTTGACCAAATACGCCTTCATTTCTTGACAGCAAGCAGAGATTCCTGAACTAGCTGTAAAAGCTGTACACCAAACAGAAGATGTCCACTCACTGCAGCACAGACCTCTGCATGGGCAAGGCCACCCTGGATCTCAGGCCTGTAGAACAGCGTCAGCACTTCCCATCTCCACTGGGAACACTTCACTAGCACTGTCGCATCATGGCATGTGCCTCTTTCATAACCGTATGATATTGGCATCTGACAGACACCTAGTGTCACCTAAAAACATGTAGACCTCTCTTCTTTTTCATTTTCAGCTACAAGGCATGCAGGTTACAAGAGAAATTCCTGCTAGCCCTGTGTGTAGCCTGGCACAGCACACAATCATGTTTCTTCTCATTTTCATTGCTCCACCAATGTGTGTCAACTCCTCCCATGCAAATTTCTGACTTTCCTTCACATTGGTATTGCCTTCTGATTTGACTTGGAAGTCATATCGGTAACTCATCATTTTTAATGGCAAATAATGAATATTTGAAATAAATCGTTTCTGAGATTGAACAGAAGGAACTTGCAATCTTGTTGCAGCCTGAGAACTCCCATCCATTACAGTCTGCCATCAGCTTCCATTTAGACACTTTCTCATGCACTTTACAATAGCTACACCCATTTATCTTCTCAGTTTAACTAACAACTTTCTCAGTAACTGCATGTCAGCTACTCCAAAACCCTAACAGATTAGGTATACTTTGTTTCTTGTTTGTAACACATATTATATATATTATTAAAGACAACGACATCGTGAATCAATTCATGATTGAGGTCTGAATTGCCTTTTAGAGTTGAGATGTAAAAAAAACTAGAAGGAAACTTCAGTTTAAACACTTAAACACACAGTAGCTTAACATTGTCTCATATTAGGACTTCTCAAATATTTTCTGAACAAAAAATTAACTAGTACCCACAAAAAGCAGCGACTTTGCAAATGAATCTAAGCTCTATAGTAGATCAGACACTTTTTTGTTACTGCTTCGCACTTTTTTGAACAGCTTTGAATTCATTTACTTGCACATTTGTTTTACACATTAATATATTAAAGATAATTAACAACTTCATTTCCTAGGTGATTTTAAAATTCATTATTTCTGCCAACTTCATCTGAACACAAACTGGAATTGCCTCAACCTCTCAAACCAGTTCTTATTCAAAAGTCTGCTGGAAAAAAAAATTAAAAATCTACCTCCTCACTGTCTCAGCTGCTTTGACTGAACCCTGAATAAAGTAAAGAAAATAGCCCTGCACCAACAGAAAAAGCACCAACTACAGTAATAAAGCCTTTTCAGGAAAAAGCTTTACTTACAGGTGCTGATTTTTTGACATCCTCGATTTTAGTAGCTATGCATTCTTTAACAGTTCAGCAACACACATTTAAGCAGCACTTTCACAATTATTATTTTTTCCTCAAAACAGTTCATTTATTAAAACAGGTTCTCTCAATTTCAAACTTGAGCAGAGCTTTAAAAAGTTACTGAATTGAAGCTGAAAAGCCAATTCATGTTTTAAAACTTCCTTTTTCAAGTACTGGATATTTACCTACCCTAATGTTTAGTGCACCCATGGACAGCCACAGCTGTACATGCTCCTAAGGCATTTCCCCCACCTCTGTCTCTCTCTCCCCCTTCTCATTCTTTAATTCTTTGCACTATTTTGGTCAAATTACTCTAACTGCAGTTGCCCACACTGCTTTTGCTCTGCAAAATGACAATAGATATTCTGCCATGCCCTGTGCTATTTATCAAATCACATCTTCAACTAAATTTATTTGCTTTTTAAAAAACAGGCTTGTACAAAAAAAAACCGCACACAACCCATCAGCTAAGAGGAAGTACACAGAGTTTAATAGACAGGGATGGGCATGTTTTGCTAACTAGCTAATCAGACTCAGAAAAGCATAAACCCATTTAAAACTTCCTGGTAAAACCCAGCGCTGTCACAGCTGGACCGGCAGTGCCGTACAAGAGCTGCTCTCCACGCCGCTCTCCTTCCTCTGTTTCCTGCTCCCTCCATCCTGCGGGTTTCTCCTCCGAGCGGAGCAGCCTTTAAGCTGCGCTGGGTGGTCAGCTCAGACAGCTTCACAGGGACACTCAACATCACCAGGGCTATGGGATAATCCTGGAGTCCTGCCCAGCATTCCTTCTCCTGCTTTCATTATCATACATAA
This sequence comes from Numida meleagris, assembly GCF_002078875.1. NCBI lineage: Eukaryota > Metazoa > Chordata > Aves > Galliformes > Numididae > Numida > Numida meleagris. The sequence goes on along the minus strand of NC_034413.1, from coordinate 37,504,833 downwards.
ATCAACTGGTGCTAATGAAATGTTCATAACTGTATGTGGAATACTGTTGCGTGCCTAATGCCTACCGTCAGGTGCATAATTAATTGCTTTGTGAGCATTTGGAGGCAGGGGGAATAAAAGCCCGGCCTAAGTGCTGATACAACAGTCTGTAAAGGCAGTGGATTGGAACAGAAAGGCCTCTGAGACCAGTCGCTTGCAGCTAGGGCTCCAGCTAGCACTAGGCAGAGAACTAATTAGGATATTATTTGTTACCATTTGGAGGAGCAGCTTCTCAGTTTGGTTAGAGGTGAACGCTAATCAGCTGCAGAAATCTAAACTGATTATGTCTGAAATGTCGACAGATGCAGAACTCCCTGAGTGAAGAACCAACATGTGTCAGCTTTTTGTGACAAGCCAAGGGAAGACTTGTTTTACAGAAAAAAAACAGCCCGCACATTATTTAATACTGTGCATCAGTCATGTACAAATAGAATGAATCATATCAAGAAAAGTGGGATTGAATGTACCAGCCTAACGCACAAAAATAATTATATAAAATGTCCTTTTTCTTCTCAACAGAACCAAACTCCATCCTCACCAGTGTTAACAGAGGCATAAGGGGTAAGCAAGGACAGGAGGAGAGCAAAACTTCTCCCTTGCCAGCAAAGCATCCTAGTTCATTGCGGTGTAGAATGTGCATCAACACTGTTGTTTAAGCAAGTGTTATAAATAAATTTTGCATTCCTAAAATACTAAGCTCGAATCCCTTCCCTAATCCCCAAATCATCCTTGCACTTACATTTCTACAAGGTAACCTATCACCACCCCACATACCTACACACAACCAAACAGAAATCTTTGCCCTGAGTAGTTTACAAGGGAATTTAATAGCAGTACTCCCATCCCTTCCTCAAGGCAGCTAAGAAGTAGCTTAAAGGTTCCAGTGCTAGCCAGGACAGCCATGTGGGTAGCCAGAGAGACTGACTTGGCAGGCTCTAAAAATATTTATATTTTGCCAGAGGGGCACTGCATCCTGTTTTCAAAATGCCACTGGACAGAAAGGGAGTAAAAACCAGCCCATCGCCTTTGATTTTCTCCCCCAGAGCAGAGGGGTCTCATTAAAAGTGCTCGGCTGAGCCAGGACTGAACAGCTCAACTCCTAGCAGGAATAAACAGCAACACTCTGCTTGTATCGAGTTATGCAAATGCATTTGTATTGGCAGGATTGGGGCTTCAAAGATGAGATTTGAAAAGTGAAAAGAACAAAGAGATACAGCATCAAAAATGGCATGTTTTAGCATAATCACCTGTTCACGCAGTTACCAGATATAAAACAAAGCAGGTGCATTAAATAGCCAACAACTTGCACGCTTATCCCGTCTGTGTTTCGCTGGTCCAGGTATGCAGTTAATACTGTGTGACTGCTCAAATTGTTCTTTCAGAAGTAACGCAGTCGTCAGTGAATTATAAAGACACTGCAAAACTCAACTACATAAGGTGCTGAGTATATATATGGAAAGAGACAGCCCATATTCCAAAAAACTTTAATTCCCCTGAAAATTAAAATCCAAATGAACGCGTGGGTTTGAAATGTCATTGTTCGGCACCAGCCAATGAGATATTCCAGTCTGAATTTCTGAACCATCTGGTAAAGCATCACAACAGCTTTAAGTATCCAAGGATCTGTCAGGGGCTTTAGTTTAGAAATACTAATAATCCCATCATGTGCAGCTCCTGCTGAATGGAAGATATACCTACTCAATGATTTACCCCCCCACCCTTTCCCAACTGAGCTAGTGAGAATCAGCCTCAAGAAGGCTTGTTACGATTTCCCCATTCCAATAGAGCATTTCTCAACTGGTTAAAACTCTCTCACCTTCCTCCGGCTTACGAGGCAGGGTGAAGACCTTTGGTGGGACACAATGGGAAGAAAAATATCCAGGACAAAGATTTAAGAAATAAAAAGCATTTAGCTTTGAATTACTTAATTCTGTGAATTTTATACTAAGGATTTCTTTCTTTCTTTCTTACAATTTACCTTAACTTTTAGAGGTGACATTTGGAAAAAAAAAGCAACCAAAAAAAGAAAACAAAGGGGAAGCGCTCCAATAAACACATTTAACTCTTCTATGCAACCCACAAAGGAGGAGATGTTGTCTGAAGGAGCAACCACACAGCTGGAAGACAGGCCTTTCAGCTTCCATTTGTGGCTGTTACTGACTAAGTCACTTAGGACCTGCTCATCCGGAGCTGACCTAGCTACAGATGTTCCAGCAATTCATGCCATCTCTAGTAACCAGGCCCGCAACAGTCCCAGTGAGACGTCCCAAAGGCAGGGGCTTTTGCCAAGAGAGTTCTTCTACCTCTGTTCTCTGAAAGCACCAAGGATCCCGCTTCATCACCATTAACCATGTCTTTGAGACCTTCAGACGAAATCCCTTTCCTGCAATTTATCCACAGCTCCTAAAACTAACTAGAAGGTTTGGGGTTTGTTTTTAATTCTGATGGGTTTAAACCATGCATGCAAACTTCACGTTGAACTAACAGTTCAGGACCACTGGTTCTAACACCCAGTTTGTGGTCAGCACGTTGCACTTGGGAGACTTTGATAATGTTCACAACCAGAAAAATTGAAAAATGAGGTGACACAGAACTGAATATTACGTCTGCAGTGCTGTTATTGCCCACAAACAATAACACATCACACAGAGTAGCTGAGGACTGTTTTCTGGAGCAGTCACTAGAGCATGGAATACTCACAGAGGCATACAACAAAAGGGAAAAAAAAAAAGCAAAGTTGTTCTTAAACCATGTTACTTTCACTTAGTGAGACACATAGCTACAACGTAAAATGTTTTAGGGTCTAGAAATTGAAGAAAATTGAATTAATTTTATTTTAATAATCATTAAAAAAAACCTAATGGTTATTGAAAACTGGTCTTTGAAAGCAGCTTAACAGTCTACCAGAAAGGCGCTCTAAAACTAATTTGCAGAATCTTCAGGGGAATGGCTTAAAAATGCTTTGTACACAGCCAATTAACTCCAACTTATTGATTGAGATAGCATCTCTTAACAGTTCAATTTATTAAATATTTCTCTTTGGAGAATTTTTGTTCCAAAGAGCGATTTACACCACTTTCTGTAACAAGCTATTGGTGGACATATACACATTCATAATAGTTATGTATGTGGCCATGAGTTTTTAGTAGTTCAGAAATACAACAACAAAAGCAGAAGAGTCTTAGAAAACCACAGTGGAAAATAACCACTTGCAGGTAATTCTAAATAGAGATTTGAAAAGTAAAGATAAATGCAGCTGAAAGCTAATAGAGCTCTATCTGTTAAACTCAGCATCCTGTGAGCCCATATTGGGCTTTCAGCACTCACCATTCTGCCAACCACTGGAAAAAAATGGTCATGGGTAAAACACAAAAAGATGTGATAAAGTAGTCTTATTTTGCTGAAAAGCCACACACCATTTGCATGAGCACTTCAGCAAATCATTGCAGAAAAATCAGCTGTCAGTCAGCTGCTTCTTCTGTATCACAAATTGACCAGAAGGAGGAAAAAATGCAATTTTCAGTATTAAGAATAGTACTGACATATAAGAGACATTGACTGGTATGCAGGCCATCAGTAAAGTGACACAGGTTACAAAGTTAAGGAGAGTTGAAACTTGCAGCAAAGTGCCAGCCTTTGCATGAGGGAAGAGTTCTAAAGTAAATGAAGGAGTAATCTTGCTTGGTGGGAAAACAGCACAGCATGGAGCTCATGGCTTCAAGAATTAAAAAAAAAAAAATAATTAAACACACAAAAAGCCAATGCTGAATGGAGACCCATCAAACACAATTGATATTCTAGCATTTTTTTCTGGCATCTAGGCCTTTTTCCATTAGTATGATAACTTCACGTGTTCCTCCGAAAACCAGCCAAAGCCAAGCTTGCCCTGCAATTGAGCCAGGCATGACACTTCTCCCCATACAGAACTACAGTGAGGGATTTACCATGTTCGGCTTCTTCCACCACCAGCTCTTCCACACACCCTTCCTAAGGCACAAGCCTGTGAATACTGAAATACATGAATAGTTCTACTCACATAGGTATGCCTGTGGCTTGCTCTGGTAAGCTGAAGTACACATGAGTTGAACCAAAGGCAAAACCTCTTATTCTATTCTTGTCAGACCTCTGGACATAACCTGAGACTCTTGCACCCCAGAAGGAAAGATGCAATAAACACTTGGGTCTTGCTCTCCCCCTCTAAGAACTGAAAATGCTGGTGAAAACCCATGCATTAGATGTTCTGAGAAGAGTAAAAAGCAAGAACCAAGTTAGCACACTCACCTTAGGGAGGATGTGATTTTATTGGGGTAGATGAGAAAACAGAAGGTGAAATTAGACCTGGATAACAAACAAAATGGATGTAATGAAAAGATACCATTAAGAAATGTCTCATTTTTCAATCAACAGTTGAGCTGGCTAAATTTAGGGACATGGTGGTGATGGCTGGACTAGATGATTTCAGAGGTCTTTTCCAACTTCAATAATTTGATGATTCTAAATTACACTTGAGAAAATGTTTCAACCCATTTAACAAAATGTAGAGGAAGAAGGAAAACAAAAGGTAAGGAAATACAGTATTAATACTCTGTGCCTAGTAGCTCTTAGTCAAGGTCTACTGAAGTCAGTAGATAAGTGCATTCTTACTATTGCAATAGCATTTCCTTTTCCCATCTGCAAGTTGCCTTGTGAGATCAAAACTGGACCAGCTCAGTACCTTGTGCTGTATAACCTAGCCTTCCACAGAGAAACTAAAGTAGTACTCCCAGTCTCAGTCATACAGTCTATTATTTATCAGCTGCAAACACCTTCACTCTGAGATAAAGAGGTTTCCAGCTCTCTAGATCAGAAGATTACTTACAACAGCATTTCAAAAATGTGCCCGACTGGGGAGAGCTCAGAGCAGAAAAGGAAGTCCAGCAGAACACAGTGGCATCTGATGATCAGACTCGTGTGATGTTAAATGAAGACTGAATGAGGAGGGAGAGTGAGGAAAAGGAAATATGCATGTACCACAACTTCGCACATATCTAACACTTCCTCTCCAGAGTCCTTTACAGAGAAACAATGCATGAATCTTCATCATCCTCATCTAGAAGGGATGAAAGCGAGGTAGAGAAGAGGGGGAATTTCCCAAGATCAAAACAGCGTTGCGGGGAAAGGAAAGATCACACTACAAGTTTAACAGCCTCTCAAGATGATGCTCATATTACCATCCCTGTTTTTCTGACAGGAAAGAAGGGTCCTACCATGTAATCGCTTTTCTGACACAGCGAACGACATTGAACTTGGAGTTCAGGGAAGAGGAGGGGATGGAGAGGGAAGGCAAGCCTAGAATGAAATCTTTGGTGTGCATTTATAATATTGTACAGAAACTGCATTTCAGGATGGAATGATTATTGATTTCTTAATGGATTACTGCTGTACAAATTTACACTCCTCCCAAAGACATCAATCTTAGGATAATAATTATAAACCTATCACAGCATATAGAGCATTCTGACTGAGTAGAAACTTATTGCTATCTGCCGGGAAATGACCAGTTTTCTGTTTCTCCCACTCCAACCACATTACAGCATGGCAAGCAGCTACTGAAAAATACATGCTATTATAAAACAAAGTTTGTCATAGCCACAGGACATACCTCCAGTCAACTTTGATTAGATGGACTCAAACTGCTGCCCTTAAGACAACACTTAATCCATTAACAAACAGGTTAATTAGTTATTAGAATCCTTTTAAATTATTTTTATCATAGTATTGAAACAGTCACAGCATAGAGAGAGGCTCTTTAATGGGCAAGATACATTCACCCCCCCTC